>NW_028165982.1:409370-414370 GCF_964263955.1 Coregonus lavaretus | reverse complement strand
TTCTATACCGCGCCCCGGTAACACTGTAGCCTGGTACCAGTGCGCGCTCTGGTGGGCGTCGATGGATGCGTCTTCAGCGTAAAGTTCCAAAACCCTCTGTAGAAGCGCGTTTTACCGCCTGTCGCCGCTAGATGGCACTGTTGGAGGATATTACTAGGACCAATTCAGTTCACGTCCAAAACCAATACGGCAAATATGTTTCAATTCATCACCACAATGATCCCAATCACTGAGCTGCCAGAACAATCAAGCAATACATTGTTTATTTAGGAAAACAAGAACGGTTCATGTACAGTTTAACGAGGGCGGCAGGTAGCCTGGCGGGGAGGAGCGTTGGGCCCAGTGACCGAAAGGTTGCTGGATCGAATCCCAGAGCTGACAAGACAAGAAATCTGTCCTTCTGCCTCTGAGCAAGACATGTTAACCCACTGTTCCCCGGGCGCCGATGACGTGGATGTGGATTAAGGCAGCCCCCCGCACCTCTCTGATTCAGAGGGGTTGGGTTAAATGCGGAAGACACATTTCAGTTGAATGCATTCAGTTGTACTGCATTCAGTTGTACAACTGACTAGGTATCCCCCTTTCACTTCAAACTTACATATTCTTTACTTACTGATATCTCTTCCTAACATTGAGTTGCACCGCCCCCTTTTGAGCGTGGAAAAACCCAGCAACATTGCAGTTCTTGACACAAACCGGTGCGCCAGGCACCTACTACCATACCCCCTTCAAAGGCACTTAAATATTTTGTCTTGCCCATTCACCCTCTGAATGGCACACATTACACAATCCATGTCTCAATTGTCTCAAGGCTTAAAAAATCCTTCTTTAACTTGTCTCCTCCCCTTCATCTACACTGATTGAAGTGAATTTAACAAGTGACATCAATAAGGGATCATAGCTTTCACCTGGATTCACCTGGTCAGTCTGTCATGCAGGTGTCCTTAATGTTTTGACCACTCAGTGTATATCTCCCCTGTGAGAAATAGTAATACATGAAACCCAATGTAAACCCTCTCCTCCCTCTCCAAGTCAAATATATTACATTATTACATAATTAACACTACGACATGGATACAGAGCAGACAACATTGATCCATGTGTGAATGCATATATGCAAAAGTCCTTTGTGGCACTTAGGTTGGTCCAGTCCATTGGTTTGCCCAGTCCAATCTGACCCTCTATAGTTCCTTCCATGGTGGCACAGCTTAACATACTCCCGAGTCGAGGCTAGGTTGGTACTGAAGAACATAAGAGTCTGAGAATAGGGAGTAGAAATGACCCAGGCAATGTGTCCTACCTCCTGTAAAACCAGCATGGTACTGGGGGTGGTAGGCAGGGTGTGTCCTACCTCCTGGAACACCAGCATGGTACTGGGGGTGGTAGGCAGGGTGTGTCCTACCTCCTGGAACACCAGCATGGTACTGGGGGTGGTAGGCAGGGTGTGTCCTACCTCCTGTAACACCAGCATGGTACTGGGGGTGGTAGGCAGGGTGTGTCCTACCTCCTGGAACACCAGCATGGTACTGGGGGTGGTAGGCAGGGTGTGTCCTACCTCCTGTAACACCAGCATGGTACTGAGGGTGGTAGGCAGGGTGTGTCCTACCTCCTGTAAAACCAGCATGGTACTGGGGGTGGTAGGCAGGGTGTGTCCTACCTCCTGTAACACCAGCATGGTACTGAGGGTTGTAGGCAGGGTGTGTCCTACCTCCTGTAACACCAGCATGGTACTGAGGGTGGTAGGCAGGGTGTGTCCTACCTCCTGTAAAACCAGCATGGTACTGGGGGTGGTAGGCAGGGTGTGTCCTACCTCCTGGAACACCAGCATGGTACTGAGGGTGGTAGGCAGGGTGTGTCCTACCTCCTGTAACACCAGCATGGTGCTGGGGGTTGTAGGCAGGGTGTGTCCTACCTCTTGGAACACCAGCATGGTGCTGAGGGTGGTAGGCAGGGTGTGTCCTACCTCCTGTAACACCAGCATGGTACTGGGGGTGGTAGGCAGGGTGTGTCCTACCTCCTGTAACACCAGCATGGTACTGAGGGTGGTAGGCAGGGTGTGTCTTACCTCCTGTAACACCAGCATGGTGCTGAGGGTGGTAGGCAGGGTGTGTCCTACCTCCTGGAACACCAGCATGGTGCTGAGGGTGGTAGGCAGGGTGTGTCCTACCTCCTGTAACACCAGCATGGTACTGAGGGTTGTAGGCAGGGTGTGTCCTACCTCCTGTAACACCAGCATGGTACTGAGGGTGGTAGGCAGGGTGTGTCCTACCTCCTGTAAAACCAGCATGGTACTGGGGGTGGTAGGCAGGGTGTGTCCTACCTCCTGGAACACCAGCATGGTACTGAGGGTGGTAGGCAGGGTGTGTCCTACCTCCTGTAACACCAGCATGGTGCTGGGGGTTGTAGGCAGGGTGTGTCCTACCTCTTGGAACACCAGCATGGTGCTGAGGGTGGTAGGCAGGGTGTGTCCTACCTCCTGTAACACCAGCATGGTACTGGGGGTGGTAGGCAGGGTGTGTCCTACCTCCTGTAACACCAGCATGGTACTGAGGGTGGTAGGCAGGGTGTGTCTTACCTCCTGTAACACCAGCATGGTGCTGAGGGTGGTAGGCAGGGTGTGTCCTACCTCCTGGAACACCAGCATGGTGCTGAGGGTGGTAGGCAGGGTGTGTCCTACCTCCTGTAACACCAGCATGGTGCTGAGGGTGGTAGGCAGGGTGTGTCTTACCTCCTGTAACACCAGCATGGTGCTGAGGGTGGTAGGCAGGGTGTGTCCTACCTCCTGTAACACCAGCATGGTGCTGAGGGTGGTAGGCAGGGTGTGTCCTACCTCCTGGAACACCAGCATGGTGCTGAGGGTGGTAGGCAGGGTGTGTCTTACCTCCTGTAACACCAGCATGGTACTGGGGGTGGTAGGCAGGGTGTGTCCTACCTCCTGGAACACCAGCATGGTGCTGGGGGTGGTAGGCAGGGTGTGTCCTACCTCCTGGAACACCAGCATGGTACTGAGGGTGGTAGGCAGGGTGTGTCCTACCTCCTGGAACACCAGCATGGTGCTGAGGGTGGTAGGCAGGGTGTGTCCTACCTCCTGTAACACCAGCATGGTGCTGGGGGTGGTAGGCAGGGTGTATCCTACCTCCTGTAACACCAGCATGGTACTGGGGGTGGTAGGCAGGGTGTGTCCTACCTCCTGTAACACCAGCATGGTACTGGGGGTGGTAGGCAGGGTGTGTCCTACCTCCTGTAACACCAGCATGGTGCTGAGGGTGGTAGGCAGGGTGTGTCTTACCTCCTGGAACACCAGCATGGTGCTGAGGGTGGTATGCAGGGTGTGTCCTACCTCCTGGAACACCAGCATGCTCTCAGTCAGCTGGTGTTGGTCCTAACCAACCAAGCTGACACCAGCACTGCTTCAAAATAAAGAATTCCAATGAACAAAATCATGAACCAATCAAAGGACTCATATTTACAACATTGGAAAAACGAAACAAAATCCCAAAGCCGACTAAATTGCTATCTGGCCCTAAACAGAGAATATGAATTGGCTGATTATCTCTACTCTGTCAGAGATACGAAGCAGAGACAGATCCTTACCAAGTACAGGCTGAGTGACCACCAATTGGCAATAGAAACCGGCAGACATAAAAAGACATGGCTACCCAAAGAGGAGCGTGTATGTGGTCACTGCACGACAGGGGAGGTAGAAACAGAGATGCACTTTCTCCTTTACTGTGATAAATATTCCTCACCAAGAGATTCATTATTCACAGAAATGACTACATTTATTCCAAATGTTAACTTATTAAAACCCAGAGGAAAAACTAAAAATACTCATGGGCGAAGGAGCAATGGCTCCTCTTGCAGCCAAATATGTATTAGTCTGCCATAACCTGAGGGACACTGAATAATAACATCTGCATAGTAAATAGTAACGTACTTATTATTATTGTTATTGCTATTATTGTTATTATCATTATTATTGTTGTTTATCATTCCAAATAGTAGTGGTATGGGTGGTAATGGTAATGATGGCAGTTTAATGATGGTGGTGGTAGTAGTGGTAGTAATGATGATGGTAGTTGTAGTACTGATATAATGGTGAAGATGACCGTTATTTAGTTATAAGTTAGTTATAGTTTCATTTTCCATATTTAGATTTGTATATTTATAATATTTCTACTATTGACTGTTACCATTTTATTGTTGTTATTTATTTATTTATTATTATTTACTACCATTTTTTTTATTATTATTTGTTATTCTTTAATTACTTTATTACAATGTATATTGTATACATTGTTGCTTTGGCAATATTGACGCAATGTTTTTCATGCCAATAAAGCAGCTTGAATTGAGAGAGAGACAGAGACAGAGACAGAGAGAATGTTCTGAATTTAAAAAACATAATTGTTGACTCGTTAAGGTTCAACAAATCCCACTGTCTCTGAAAGGTGAATGATAATATGATATCTCTCCTACCATGTGACCACTCATTGCAGTAATGGCAGTATTGTCAGTGAAATACTAGTCTCCTCTTCATTAGCTAAGACAGCTAGATGTGAGCCATGGCCCTCACCTGTAAAAGCGAACCATAGTTTGGGGCCCCTCCTCATGACGCGAGGGCTCTGGATGGAGCTGAAGCCGGGGGACAGGGCCCCCAGAGGCTCCAGGGGGCCGGTGAGGTGCCACAGGGTGGGGGAGAAGGAGCTGTCTAGGTCAGGGGTAGAGGAGGCTCCAGGGGGCCGGTGAGGTGCTGCAGGGTGGGGGAGAAGGAGCTGTCTAGGTCAGGGGTAGAGGAGGCTCCAGGGGGCCGGTGAGATGCTGCAGGGTGGGGGAGAAGGAGCTGTCTAGGTCAGGGGTAGAGGAGGCTCCAGGGGGCCGGTGAGGTGCCACAGGGTGGGGGAGAAGGAGCTGTCTAGGTCAGGGGTAGAGGAGGCCCCAGGGGGCCGGTGGGGGAGAAGGAGCTGTCTAGGTCAGGGGTAGAGGAGGCTCCAGGGGGC
>NW_028165982.1:234370-404370 GCF_964263955.1 Coregonus lavaretus | reverse complement strand
TCCCTCCACCTAATAATGCCAGAGATTAAAGGAATTAAGATGGATCGTTCAATCATTCTCAGTGGTAATTAGTGACTATAATAGACCACAATTACATATTTCCCTCTGTTTTTCTAAAGAAGGACAGGGAAAGTGTGTAATGTGCGATTAACTAAATAGATTTTGTGTTTGACTCTGTATGTAGAATCTTCATTCTCCAGAGACGCTGGTTGCAGAGTTCCAGTCCCTTACAATCCCTCCCATCCTACACATGTTCAGTAGAGAAGAACATCCATAGATGTGGAGCTGCTGCAGCAGATGGACCACTTCCTACAGGTAACATCCATAGACATGGAGCTCCCTACAGGTAACATCTATAGACATGGAGCTCCCTACAGGTAACATCTATAGACATGGAGCTCCCTATAGGTAACATCTATAGACATGGAGCTCCCTAAAGGTAACATCTATAGACATGGAGCTCCCTATAGGTAACATCTATAGACATGGAGCTCCCTACAGGTAACATCCATAGACATGGAGCTCCCTACAGGTAACATCTATAGACATGGAGCTCCCTACAGGTAACATCTATAGACATGGAGCTCCCTACAGGTAACATCTATAGACATGGAGCTCCCTACAGGTAACATCTATAGACATGGAGCTCCCTATAGGTAACATCTATAGACATGGAGCTCCCTACAGGTAACATCTATAGACATGGAGCTCCCTACAGGTAACATCTATAGACATGGAGCTCCCTACAGGTAACATCTATAGACATGGAGCTCCCTACAGGTAACATCTATAGACATGGAGCTCCCTACAGGTAACATCTATAGACATGGAGCTCCCTACAGGTAACATCTATAGACATGGAGCTCCCTATAGGTAACATCTATAGACATGGAGCTCCCTACAGGTAACATCTATAGACATGGAGCTCCCTATAGGTAACATCTATAGACATGGAGCTCCCTACAGGTAACATCTATAGACATGGAGCTCCCTATAGGTAACATCTATAGACATGGAGCTCCCTACAGGTAACATCTATAGACATGGAGCTCCCTACAGGTAACATCTATAGACATGGAGCTCCCTAAAGGTAACATCTATAGACATGGAGCTCCCTATAGGTAACATCTATAGACATGGAGCTCCCTACAGGTAACATCCATAGACATGGAGCTCCCTACAGGTAACATCTATAGACATGGAGCTCCCTACAGGTAACATCTATAGACATGGAGCTCCCTACAGGTAACATCTATAGACATGGAGCTCCCTACAGGTAACATCCATAGACATGGAGCTCCCTACAGGTAACATCCATAGACATGGAGCTCCCTATAGGTAACATCTATAGACATGGAGCTCCCTACAGGTAACATCTATAGACATGGAGCTCCCTATAGGTAACATCTATAGACATGGAGCTCCCTACAGGTAACATCTATAGACATGGAGCTCCCTACAGGTAACATCTATAGACATGGAGCTCCCTACAGGTAACATCCATAGACATGGAGCTCCCTACAGGTAACATCTATAGACATGGAGCTCCCTACAGGTAACATCTATAGACATGGAGCTCCCTACAGGTAACATCTATAGACATGGAGCTCCCTACAGGTAACATCCATAGACATGGAGCTCCCTACAGGTAACATCTATAGACATGGAGCTCCCTACAGGTAACATCTATAGACATGGAGCTCCCTACAGGTAACATCCATAGACATGGAGCTCCCTACAGGTAACATCTACAGACATGGAGCTCCCTACAGGTAACATCCATAGACATGGAGCTCCCTACAGGTAACATCTATAGACATGGAGCTCCCTACAGGTAACATCCATAGACATGGAGCTCCCTACAGGTAACATCTACAGACATGGAGCTCCCTACAGGTAACATCCATAGACATGGAGCTCCCTACAGGTAACATCTATAGACATGGAGCTTCCTACAGGTAACATCCATAGACATGGAGCTCCCTACAGGTAACATCTATAGACATGGAGCTCCCTACAGGTAACATCTATAGACATGGAGCTCCCTACAGGTAACATCTATAGACATGGAGCTCCCTATAGGTAACATCTATAGACATGGAGCTCCCTACAGGTAACATCTATAGACATGGAGCTCCCTACAGGTAACATCTATAGACATGGAGCTCCCTACAGGTAACATCTATAGACATGGAGCTCCCTACAGGTAACATCTATAGACATGGAGCTCCCTACAGGTAACATCCATAGACATGGAGCTCCCTACAGGTAACATCTATAGACATGGAGCTCCCTACAGGTAACATCTATAGACATGGAGCTCCCTACAGGTAACATCCATAGACATGGAGCTCCCTACAGGTAACATCTATAGACATGGAGCTCCCTACAGGTAACATCTATAGACATGGAGCTCCCTACAGGTAACATCTATAGACATGGAGCTCCCTACAGGTAACATCTATAGACATGGAGCTCCCTACAGGTAACATCTATAGACATGGAGCTCCCTACAGGTAACATCTATAGACATGGAGCTCCCTACAGGTAACATCTATAGACATGGAGCTCCCTACAGGTAACATCCATAGACATGGAGCTCCCTATAGGTAACATCCATAGACATGGAGCTCCCTACAGGTAACATCCATAGACATGGAGCTTCCTACAGGTAACATCTACAGTGGCTTGCGAAAGTATTCACCCCCCTTGGTATTTTTCCAATTTTATTGCCTTACAATCTGGAATTAAAATTGATTTTTTGGGGGTTTGTATCATTTGATTTACACAACATGCCTAATACTTTGAAGATGCAAAATATTTTTTCTTGTGAAATAAACAAGAAATAAGACAAAAAAACTGAAAACTTGAGCGTGCATAACTATTCACCCCCCCCCAAAGTCAATACTTTGTAGAGCCACCTTTTGCAGCAATTACAGCTGCAAGTCTCTTGGGGTATGTCTCTATAAGCTTGGCACATCTAGCCACTGGGATTTTTGCCCATTCTTCAAGGCAAAACTGCCCCATCTGACGTTTCACATTCTGAAAATAAAGTGGTGATACTAACTGACCTAAGAAAGGGAATTTCTACTAGGATTAAATGTCAGGAATTGTGAAAAACTGAGTTTAAATGTATTTGGCAAAGCTGTATGTAAACTTCAGACTTCAACTGTACCTACCCATGGTAACTATAGACCCACCCATGGTAACTATAGACCTACCCATGGTAACTATAGACCTACCCATGGTAACTATAGACCTACCCATGGTAACTATAGACCTACCCATGGTAACTATAGACCTACACATGGTAACTATAGACCCACCCATGGTAACTATAGACCTACCCATGGTAACTATATACCTACCCATGGTAACTATAGACCTACACATGGTAACTGTATACCTACCCATGGTAACTATAGACCTACCCATGGTCACTATAGACCTACCCATGGTAACTATAGACCTACCCATGGTAACTATAGACCTACCCATGGTAACTATAGACCTACCCATGGTAACTATAGACCTACCCATGGTAACTATAGACCTACCCATGGTAACTATAGACCTACCCATGGTAACTATAGACCTACCCATGGTAACTATAGACCTACCCATGGTAACTATAGACCTACCCATGGTCACTATAGACCTACCCATGGTAACTATAGACCTACCCATGGTAACTATAGACCTACCCATGGTAACTAAAGACCTACCCATGGTAACTATAGACTTACCCATGGTAACTATAGACCTACCCATGGTAACTATAGACCTACCCATGGTAACTATAGACCTACCCATGGTAACTATAGACCTACCCATGGTAACTATAGACCTACCCATGGTAACTATAGACCTACACATGGTAACTATAGACCCACCCATGGTAACTATAGACCTACCCATGGTAACTATATACCTACCCATGGTAACTATAGACCTACACATGGTAACTGTATACCTACCCATGGTAACTATAGACCTACCCATGGTCACTATAGACCTACCCATGGTAACTATAGACCTACCCATGGTAACTATAGACCTACCCATGGTAACTATATACCTACCCATGGTAACTATAGACCTACCCATGGTAACTATAGACCTACCCATGGTAACTATAGACCTACCCATGGTAACTATAGACCTACCCATGGTAACTATAGACCTACCCATGGTAACTATAGACCTACCCATGGTAACTATAGACCTACCCATGGTAACTATAGACCTACCCATGGTAACTATAGACCTACCCATGGTCACTATAGACCTACCCATGGTAACTATAGACCTACCCATGGTAACTATAGACCTACCCATGGTAACTAAAGACCTACCCATGGTAACTATAGACTTACCCATGGTAACTATAGACCTACCCATGGTAACTATAGACCTACCCATGGTAACTATAGACCTACCCATGGTAACTATAGACCTACCCATGGTAACTATAGACCTACCCATGGTAACTATAGACCTACCCATGGTAACTATATACCTACCCATGGTAACTATAGACCTACCCATGGTAACTATAGACCTACCCATGGTAACTATAGACCTACCCATGGTAACTATAGACCTACCCATGGTAACTATAGACCTACCCATGGTAACTATAGACCTACCCATGGTAACTATAGACCTACCCATGGTAACTATAGACCTACCCATGGTAACTATAGACCTACCCATGGTAACTATAGACCTACCCATGGTCACTATAGACCTACCCATGGTAACTATAGACCTACCCATGGTAACTATAGACCTACCCATGGTAACTAAAGACCTACCCATGGTAACTATAGACTTACCCATGGTAACTATAGACCTACCCATGGTAACTATAGACCTACCCATGGTAACTATAGACCTACCCATGGTAACTATAGACCTACCCATGGTAACTATAGACCTACCCATGGTAACTATAGACCTACCCATGGTAACTATAGACCTACACATGGTAACTATAGACCCACCCATGGTAACTATAGACCTACCCATGGTAACTATATACCTACCCATGGTAACTATAGACCTACACATGGTAACTGTATACCTACCCATGGTAACTATAGACCTACCCATGGTCACTATAGACCTACCCATGGTAACTATAGACCTACCCATGGTAACTATAGACCTACCCATGGTAACTATAGACCTACCCATGGTAACTATAGACCTACCCATGGTAACTATAGACCTACCCATGGTAACTATAGATCTACCCATGGTAACTATAGACCTACCCATGGTAACTATAGACCTACCCATGGTAACTATAGACCTACCCATGGTAACTATAGACCTACCCATGGTAACTATAGACCTACCCATGGTAACTATATACCTACCCATGGTCACTATAGACCTACCCATGGTAACTATAGACCTACCCATGGTAACTATAGACCTACCCATGGTAACTATAGACCTACCCATGGTAACTATAGACCTACCCATGGTAACTATAGACCTACCCATGGTAACTATAGACCTACCCATGGTAACTATAGACCTACCCATGGTCACTATAGACCTACCCATGGTCACTATAGACCTACCCATGGTAACTATAGACCTACCCATGGTAACTATAGACCTACCCATGGTAACTATAGACCTACCCATGGTAACTATAGACCTACCCATGGTCACTATAGACCTACCCATGGTAACTATAGACCTACCCATGGTAACTATAGACCTACCCATGGTAACTATAGACCTACCCATGGTAACTATAGACCTACCCATGGTAACTATAGACCTACCCATGGTCACTATAGACCTACCCATGGTAACTATAGACCTACCCATGGTAACTATAGACCTACCCATGGTAACTATAGACCTACCCATGGTAACTATAGACCTACCCATGGTAACTATAGACCTACCCATGGTAACTATAGACCTACCCATGGTAACTATAGACCTACCCATGGTCACTATAGACCTACCCATGGTCACTATAGACCTACCCATGGTCACTATAGACCTACCCATGGTAACTATAGACCTACCCATGGTAACTATAGACCTACCCATGGTAACTATAGACCTACCCATGGTCACTATAGACCTACCCATGGTCACTATAGACCTACCCATGGTAACTATAGACCTACCCATGGTAACTATAGACCTACCCATGGTAACTATAGACCCACCCATGGTAACTATAGACCTACCCATGGTAACTATAGACCTACCCATGGTAACTATAGACCTACCCATGGTCACTATAGACCTACCCATGGTAACTATAGACCTACATATGGTCACTTTTTGACATACCTACCACTTCTCTCCACATGGTCCCTCTCCCACGAGTCAATGTAAGCCTGAACCATCCAAAATTAGCCTCATCTGACAAAACACACTTATTTAGACGTCAACCTCTCCAGTTACACACTGCTCCTCTGATTCAGAGCTTACCATGTCAACCTCTCCAGTTACACACTGCTCCTCTGATTCAGAGCTTACCATGTCAACCTCTCCAGTTACACACTGCTCCTCTGATTCAGAGCTTACCATGTCAACCTCTCCAGTTACACACTGCTCCTCTGATTCAGAGCTTACCATGTCAACCTCTCCAGTTACACGCTGCTCCTCTGATTCAGAGCTTACCATGTCAACCTCTCCAGTTACATACTGCTGATCTGATTCAGAGCTTACCATGTCAACCTCTCCAGTTACACGCTGCTCCTCTGATTCAGAGCTTACCATGTCAACCTCTCCAGTTACATACTGCTGATCTGATTCAGAGCTTACCATGTCAACCTCTCCAGTTACATACTGCTGATCTGATTCAGAGCTTACCATGTCAACCTCTCCAGTTACACACTGCTCCTCTGATTCAGAGCTTACCATGTCAACCTCTCCAGTTACACGCTGCTCCTCTGATTCAGAGCTTACCATGTCAACCTCTCCAGTTACACGCTGCTCCTCTGATTCAGAGCTTACCATGTCAACCTCTCCAGTTACACGCTGCTCCTCTGATTCAGAGCTTACCATGTCAACCTCTCCAGTTACACGCTGCTCCTCTGATTCAGAGCTTACCATGTCAACCTCTCCAGTTACATGCTGCTCCTCTGATTCAGAGCTTACCATGTCAACCTCTCCAGTTACATACTGCTCCTCTGATTCAGAGCTTACCATGTCAACCTCTCCAGTTACATACTGCTCCTCTGATTCAGAGCTTACCATGTCAACCTCTCCAGTTACACGCTGCTCATCTGATTCAGAGCTTACCATGTCAACCTCTCCAGTTACATACTGCTGATCTGATTCAGAGCTTACCATGTCAACCTCTCCAGTTACACGCTGCTCCTCTGATTCAGAGCTTACCATGTCAACCTCTCCAGTTACATACTGCTGATCTGATTCAGAGCTTACCATGTCAACCTCTCCAGTTACATACTGCTTCTCTGATTCAGAGCTTACCATGTCAACCTCTCCAGTTACACGCTGCTCATCTGATTCAGAGCTTACCATGTCAACCTCTCCAGTTACACGCTGCTCATCTGATTCAGAGCTTACCATGTCAACCTCTCCAGTTACACGCTGCTCCTCTGATTCAGAGGTTACGATTTCCTCCTCTGATAGACCTCCACCACAGCTTTCTGTCTCTAAGTGGTAGTATTCATTCCTAATATCTTGGGTGTCCGAGATTTGATTGAGCTGCACCACTGGCCATTTCCTCATATGAACTCTTGGCTACGTCAGGATGAAAATCAGAAGCAGGTTCTTTATCCTCAAAGGTGTGTACATTTTGGCCTATAGTTATCATGGGTAGGCCTATGGTCTGAAGGTCTTCTCTGAGCAGCTGACGTTCCCTCATTTACAACTCTCCACATGCAGTAGGTGTAGAACCTGAACTCTCCACATGTTGTCACTTGTTTAATGTCACCATGTTGTCACTAGCAACAGAATGTTGCATAGAAAAGTAGCAGATTCTACGTCCTTTTGAATCTCTGGAGATCGGCAAACCCAATTTAAGTGAGACCAATTTGCACAAATATCAAATGAAAGCATTACTCGTTTCCTGTTGTTTGGTGATTTACAGAAACAAAACAGTGTTTTGGGTTGATTTTGCAGTGTGACCAATTCCTCACCATATTTATCTTTTACTGTATTTCTCCTCCCCACGCTGACTGTTGTTTTAATATAAACGAGATGACTGTCTTTGACTGTGTACTCTCATCCTCACCTCCTATCTCATTACGTAGGGGCTCAAAGGGTTGGTCAACCCAACCTGTTCCTCAATCTGATTAACAAGACTTTGAATGTTACCTCTATTCTTGTTCTAAATACTCTAAGAATTTTAGTGACAATGTCACAAATCTACGATTAGTTACAATGGTTATTCTAGTTGGGCCATTGCAAAGTTTTGGCAACTTCCTCTCAAAATTGGAAATCAAATGTTTCATTATGCGGCATGACAGAATGTATTGCCATGGAAACAGCAATGTTTCATTATGCGGCATGACAGAATGTATTGCCATGGAAACAGCAATGTTTCATTACGCGGCATGACAAAATGTATTGCCATGGAAACAGCAATGTTTCATTATGTGGCATGACAGAATGTATTGCCATGGAAACAGCAATGTTTCATTATGTGGCATGACAGAATGTATTGCCAACCCTGCTGCCTGCCACCTTCTCCCCCCGACCCCTCCCTGACCTAACCCTGCTGCCTGCCACCTTCTCCCCCCGACCCCTCCCTGACCTAACCCTGCTGCCTTCTCCCCCCGACCCCTCCCTGCCACCTTCTCCCCCTGACCTAACCCTGCTGCCTGCCACCCTCACCCCCTGACCCCTCCCTGACCTAACCCTGCTGCCTGCCCCCTTCTCCCCCTGACCCCTCCCTGACCTAACCCTGCTGCCTGCCCCCTTCTCCCCCTGACCCCTCCCTGACCTAACCCTGCTGCCTGCCCCCTTCTCCCCCTGACCCCTCCCTGACCTAACCCTGCTGCCTGCCCCCTTCTCCCCCTGACCCCTCCCTGACCTAACCCTGCTGCCTGCCCCCTTCTCCCCCTGACCCCTCCCTGACCTAACCCTGCTGCCTGCCCCCTTCTCCCCCTGACCCCTGACCCCTCCCTGACCTAACCCTGCTCCCTGACCTAACCCTGCTGCCTGCCCCCTTCTCCCCCTGACCCCTCCCTGACCTAACCCTGCTGCCTGCCACCTTCTCCCCCTGACCCCTCCCTGACCTAACCCTGCTGCCTGCCCCCTTCTCTGTAGGACTTGGGGAAGACGTCCACCTCCAGGTCACACTGACCTCCCAGGGTGATCCACCGTTCACTTTACCCTGTGAATATGGATATTTTAGGTTTTGCAATAGTTTTTCTTGTACAGTGCTATATTTGTACCATATAGTGTCCAGCCAACCCTCTTTAAGGTGTTTGACCCCAGTAAACGGCCAGCAACACTCCCTATTATTCAGAGCCCCGTGAAATGACACCACATATAGATTCTACAGACTCCACTTTTACATCGGCACAAATAATCATTTTTTTTCTCTATAATCCAATATGTAATACATACACATTTATTTGCATTGGGGGCATTTATTTGACCATGGAACATGTTTTAAAACCCACATTTAATGGAAATGTCACTTAAATATGAACAAATAGGAATCATTGTCAATGTTTAGACAATTATTTTTCATACATCATGAATAAATACAAGTTAATTACACTTTTATACTATTACGTGGGGGACTTTTATTAGAAACATTTCCGAAATTCCGTGATCCGGAAGTACTCTTTTAGTATTCTTCCTCTTCTTCTTCAGTGGCGTTTATCGGCGGTTGGCATCCAACATTATGATGCATTACCGCCACCTATCGTACTGGAGTGTGGGCCAGAGACAGGGAGAAACTAAATCCTACCTGCCAGCCCCGTTGCACTTAAAAAAGATAACAAAATATTTGAAACTATATCTAATGACGTTCTACTCAATATACTCTTTAAATACTTTCCCTGTATCCCCTTCTGCCTCATACTAGATCTCATCCTATCTCTTTCCCTCTGATACTGCCCACACTGTAGCAATACATGCATCACTGTCTCTGTTTCCTGGCAATAATCACACTTTCCTGTTGAATGCTTTCCTATCACATTTAATGTCTTATTCAGCTGGCTGTGTCCCACCTTTAATCTTGTAAAAATAGCCTCCTCTCTTCTGTCCCTTCCTGCCGTCCTCCCCTCCCCGACTTTCCTCTGTACCTGAAATAAATGCCTTCCCTTATTATCTCTATTCCACTGCTCCTGCCATCTCTGCACCATCACTGTATATATCAGTCTTTTTGCCTCTGCCTTGCTCATTGAACTTCAACATCAACATCCCCACTACTAAGTGCTTGTTTAGCCTGTTCATCTACTGCCTCGTTCTCCTCCCCCCCAAATGGGCTGGGGCTCACATAAATCTTATCTGAATACCCATCTGTTTAATCTTGCCATGGGTTTGTAGCACCTCATACAGCAGGTCTTGTCTGCTACGTGAGCTAAAGGACTGGAGGCTCATCAACACTGCACATGAATCAGAGCAAATAACTACTCTGTCTGGCTTAACTTCCTCCACCCACTGCAAGGCCAACAGTATGGCCATCTGCTCCACCCACTGCAAGGCCAACAGTACGGCCATCAGCTCCACCCACTGCAAGGCCAACAGTATGGCCATCAGCTCCACCCACTGCAAGGCCAACAGTACGGCCATCAGCTCCGCCCACTGCAAGGCCAACAGTATGGCCATCAGCTCCGCCCACTGCAAGGCCAACAGTATGGCCATCAGCTCCACCCACTGCAAGGCCAACAGTATGGCCATCAGCTCCACCCACTGCAAGGCCAACAGTATGGCCATCAGCTCCGCCCACTGCAAGGCCAACAGTATGGCCATCAGCTCCGCCCACTGCAAGGCCAACAGTACGGCCATCAGCTCCGCCCACTGCAAGGCCAACAGTATGGCCATCAGCTCCACCCACTGCAAGGCCAACAGTATGGCCACCAGCTCCACCCACTGCAAGGCCAACAGTATGGCCACCAGCTCCGCCCACTGCAAGGCCAACAGTATGGCCATCAGCTCCACCCACTGCAAGGCCAACAGTATGGCCACCAGCTCCGCCCACTGCAAGGCCAACAGTATGGCCATCAGCTCCACCCACTGCAAGGCCAACAGTATGGCCATCAGCTCCACCCACTGCAAGGCCAACAGTATGGCCATCAGCTCCACCCACTGCAAGGCCAACAGTATGGCCACCAGCTCCGCCCACTGCAAGGCCAACAGTATGGCCATCAGCTCCACCCACTGCAAGGCCAACAGTATGGCCATCAGCTCCGCCCACTGCAAGGCCAACAGTATGGCCATCAGCTCCACCCACTGCAAGGCCAACAGTATGGCCACCAGCTCCACCCACTGCAAGGCCAACAGTATGGCCATCAGCTCCACCCACTGCAAGGCCAACAGTATGGCCATCAGCTCCGCCCACTGCAAGGCCAACAGTACGGCCATCAGCTCCACCCACTGCAAGGCCAACAGTATGGCCATCAGCTCCACCCACTGCAAGGCCAACAGTATGGCCATCAGCTCCACCCACTGCAAGGCCAACAGTATGGCCATCAGCTCCACCCACTGCAAGGCCAACAGTATGGCCATCAGCTCCACCCACTGCAAGGCCAACAGTATGGCCACCAGCTCCACCCACTGCAAGGCCATCAGCTCCACCCACTGCAAGGCCAACAGTATGGCCATCAGCTCCACCCACTGCAAGGCCAACAGTATGGCCATCAGCTCCACCCACTGCAAGGCCAACAGTATGGCCATCAGCTCCACCCACTGCAAGGCCAACAGTATGGCCATCAGCTCCACCCACTGCAAGGCCAACAGTATGGCCATCAGCTCCACCCACTGCAAGGCCAACAGTATGGCCATCAGCTCCGCCCACTGCAAGGCCAACAGTATGGCCATCAGCTCCACCCACTGCAAGGCCAACAGTACGGCCATCAGCTCCGCCCACTGCAAGGCCAACAGTATGGCCATCAGCTCCACCCACTGCAAGGCCAACAGTATGGCCATCAGCTCCGCCCACTGCAAGGCCAACAGTATGGCCATCAGCTCCACCCACTGCAAGGCCAACAGTATGGCCATCAGCTCCACCCACTGCAAGGCCAACAGTATGGCCACCAGCTCCACCCACTGCAAGGCCAACAGTATGGCCATCAGCTCCACCCACTGCAAGGCCAACAGTATGGCCATCAGCTCCGCCCACTGCAAGGCCAACAGTATGGCCATCAGCTCCACCCACTGCAAGGCCAACAGTATGGCCACCAGCTCCACCCACTGCAAGGCCAACAGTATGGCCATCAGCTCCGCCCACTGCAAGGCCAACAGTATGGCCATCAGCTCCACCCACTGCAAGGCCAACAGGATGGCCACCAGCTCCACCCACTGCAAGGCCAACAGGATGGCCATCAGCTCCACCCACTGCAAGGCCAACAGTATGGCCATCAGCTCCACCCACTGCAAGGCCAACAGGATGGCCATCAGCTCCACCCACTGCAAGGCCAACAGTATGGCCATCAGCTCCACCCACTGCAAGGCCAACAGTATGGCCATCAGCTCCACCCACTGCAAGGCCAACAGTATGGCCACCAGCTCCACCCACTGCAAGGCCAACAGTACGGCCATCAGCTCCGCCCACTGCAAGGCCAACAGTATGGCCATCAGCTCCACCCACTGCAAGGCCAACAGTATGGCCATCAGCTCCACCCACTGCAAGGCCAACAGTACGGCCATCAGCTCCACCCACTGCAAGGCCAACAGTATGGCCATCAGCTCCGCCCACTGCAAGGCCAACAGTATGGCCATCAGCTCCGCCCACTGCAAGGCCAACAGTATGGCCATCAGCTCCGCCCACTGCAAGGCCAACAGTATGGCCATCAGCTCCACCCACTGCAAGGCCAACAGTATGGCCATCAGCTCCGCCCACTGCAAGGCCAACAGTATGGCCATCAGCTCCGCCCACTGCAAGGCCAACAGTATGGCCATCAGCTCCGCCCACTGCAAGGCCAACAGTATGGCCATCAGCTCCGCCCACTGCAAGGCCAACAGTACGGCCATCAGCTCCGCCCACTGCAAGGCCAACAGTACGGCCATCAGCTCCGCCCACTGCAAGGCCAACAGTACGGCCATCAGCTCCGCCCACTGCAAGGCCAACAGTATGGCCATCAGCTCCGCCCACTGCAAGGCCAACAGTATGGCCATCAGCTCCACCCACTGCAAGGCCAACAGTATGGCCATCAGCTCCACCCACTGCAAGGCCAACAGTATGGCCATCAGCTCCGCCCACTGCAAGGCCAACAGTATGGCCATCAGCTCCGCCCACTGCAAGGCCAACAGTACGGCCATCAGCTCCGCCCACTGCAAGGCCAACAGTATGGCCATCAGCTCCACCCACTGCAAGGCCAACAGTATGGCCACCAGCTCCACCCACTGCAAGGCCAACAGTATGGCCACCAGCTCCACCCACTGCAAGGCCAACAGTATGGCCACCAGCTCCACCCACTGCAAGGCCAACAGTATGGCCATCAGCTCCGCCCACTGCAAGGCCAACAGTATGGCCATCAGCTCCACCCACTGCAAGGCCAACAGTATGGCCATCAGCTCCACCCACTGCAAGGCCAACAGTACGGCCATCAGCTCCGCCCACTGCAAGGCCAACAGTATGGCCACCAGCTCCGCCCACTGCAAGGCCAACAGTATGGCCATCAGCTCCACCCACTGCAAGGCCAACAGTATGGCCATCAGCTCCGCCCACTGCAAGGCCAACAGTATGGCCAGCAGCTCCGCCGTATATACAGCCAGATGATCTGTAATACGTTTCCTGACTTCCACCCCACATTCCTGCACTACAAATGCTGACCCAGTACGTCCTGTCCTTGGATCTTTTGAACCATCTGTGTAAATGGCCACACAATCCTGATACACAGTTTCAGACGTCTCTTAAACAAATCAGCTGGATCAACCCCCTCCCTATCTTTCTGTAGTCTCTCCAACACTTCTAGATCAACTACTGGAGGCGGGAGTAGCCATGGTGGATTTACAGGAATAACTACTGTTGGACTAAACTCCCTTCCCATCCAGTCCCATCTCCTTCGCCTGGGTATTGACCCAATAATTAATTGCCAGTTGCTGTCTCCTAATCTGCAATGGCAGATCCCCCCATCTCCATCTGTAATGCAGCCCTATTTTAGTGTTGCTGAGGAGACGCTGAGATAGCACGGACCCATAGAGAATGATAGAGCCTCTAGTGGCCAAAAAGCTATTTCACCATGGGGAGGCTGGGTGGGGATTCCACCATGCTTCCGCCGTCCATTTTTAAGTAGTCAGCTGGGTGGGGGTTCCTATGGGCTGTAGCCTCAATGAGCTGCCCATGCTGTCACAGACGCTATAATGGCACAGATACAAAGTAGAGACCTCTATCTATCTCTATGCACGAACCAATCATAAGGACTGTTTCCGGAAGTACTTTTGCTACGCTTTTATCACCAACAAAGAAGACGCCAAAAAGGTGCTTCTGTGCTAACTAGCGTAAAAAAAAAAAAATATATATATATATATATATAAATACAACTCTCATTTAATTTTGTCTTTATAACAATCCGAAGCATCAAGTTGCTTAGAGGGGCAACATGGGTACGTATTAGCTAAAGTCGTATAGCTTGTTTGTAGCTTAGCTAGCATGCTTCTATATCTAGTTAGCTATCTCGCTTCGGCCCTCCATGACCGTTTTATCCGGCTGTAGCCCTAAACCATATCAGATTGTATTCGTCACATGATTACGGGCCCTTCCCGACAACGCCGACAGAAAGAAAGTAGCGGAATAATAAATAAAAAAGTGACACGTAATAATGAAAGTAATAATGCGTCCACAATGAGTAACGACAACGTGTCTATACACACGGGGTACCAGTGCAAAATCCACACTTGCTGTACTGCAGTGTTTTAACAGTGTTTTTCAGTGACAACATGTGGACACCAAGGTGTTCTGAGAAGCAGGTAGGTAATTAACACAGGTAGTCCACTGTCTTTCCTCTGTCTTTCCATAAACAAGCGTAGTAACATGGAAATGTGGCAGTGTGGGAGCCCTAACCCTATAAAGGTGTGTATCAATTTAACATTTTAGTTTTTTTGAAAACTATTTATCGCTGATATGAAAGATAAGGTCCTTATGCTTCCAAAACCGTACAGTGTGTTCATGCTATTTATACAGTGTTTTCCAGATGTTCTGCTGCAGAAATGCCGAAGTTTAAAAGCCTTTTCTACATTCTTTTTAAAAGTCTCCTCTCCCCTTTATTTCAAATCAAATCTGGTCAAAAACACATTTATCAGATGTTACTGCGGGTGTAGCGAAATGATTGTGTTTCTAGCTCCAACAGCGCAGTACTATCTAACAATACACAACAAAGCACACATGTAAAATAGTGTAATTAAGAAATATTCGGATGAGCAATGTCTGTGATGTATAGACATTATGGACAGTGTGGCTAGACTATATAGTATATCTGAAGAATATGTGGATAGAATAATATATATATATATATATATATATATATATATATATATATTCCAGAGGGTCTGAGGGGCCATGCCAAGTCATTTCTGCCTCCTGAGGGAGAGGCACTGCTGTGCAGATGTGAGAGTTTACATCGTCAGCGATGAACAGCATTCTCACACGGGTATTCCTCTTGTCCATGTGGTAGAGGGCAGAGTGGAGTGCAATTGAGAATGCAGCCTCCCGAGTGGCGCAGTGGTCTAAGGCACTGCAGTGCTTGAGGCGTCACTACAGATCCGGGTTCGATCCCGGGCTGTGTCGCAGCCGGCTGCGACTGGGAGACCAATGAGGACGACGCACAATATGCCCAGCGTCGTCCGGGTTAGGGGAGAGTTTGGCCGACCGGGATGTCCTTGTCCCATCGCGCTCTATCAGCTCCTGTGGCGGGCCGGGCGCCTGCAAGTTGACATGGTCGCCAGATGTACGGTGTTTCCTCCGACACATTGGTGCGGCTGGCTTCCGGGTTAAGAGAGCAGTGTGTCAAGAAGCAGTGTGGCTTGGCAGGGTCGTGTTTTGGAGGACGCATGGCTCTCGACCTTCACCTCTCCCGAGTCCGTATGGGAGTTGCAGCGATTGGACAAGACTGTAACTACCAATTGGATAGCACGAAAAAGATGGTGGTCAGCTTGAGACGTGGGGATTACAGACTGGGACAAGGAGAGGTGGAAAATGACTGAAGTTGCTTTCAGAACGCGCCCTGGAATACCGTCCGGCTTTCAGAACGCGCCCTGGAATACCGTCCGGCCTTCAGAACGCGCCCTGGAATACCGTCCGGCCTTCAGAACGCGCCCTGGAATACCGTCCGGCCCTCAGAACGCGCCCTGGAATACCGTCCGGCCTTCAGAACGCGCCCTGGAATACCGTCCGGCCTTCAGAACGCGCCCTGGAATACCGTCCGGCCTTCAGAACGCGCCCTGGAATACCGTCCGGCCTTCAGAACGCGCCCTGGAATACCGTCCGGCCTTCAGAACGCGCCCTGGAATACCGTCCGGCCTTCAGAACGCGCCCTGGAATACCGTCCGGCCTTCAGAACGCGCCCTGGAATACCGTCCGGCCCTCAGAACGCGCCCTGGAATACCGTCCGGCCTTCAGAACGCGCCCTGGAATACCGTCCGGCCCTCAGAACGCGCCCTGGAATACCGTCCGGCCTTCAGAACGCGCCCTGGAATACCGTCCGGCCTTCAGAACGCGCCCTGGAATACCGTCCGGCCTTCAGAACGCGCCCTGGAATACCGTCCGGCCCTCAGAACGCGCCCTGGAATACCGTCCGGCCTTCAGAACGCGCCCTGGAATACCGTCCGGCCTTCAGAACGCGCCCTGGAATACCGTCCGGCCTTCAGAACGCGCCCTGGAATACCGTCCGGCCTTCAGAACGCGCCCTGGAATACCGTCCGGCCTTCAGAACGCGCCCTGGAATACCGTCCAGCCCTGCGGTCTTGTGAGTGTTGACCAGATTAAAAGCCTTATTCACGTCGGCCTCGGCGAGCGAGATCACCCAATCCTCTGGGGCCCTCATGCACGGCTCTGTGTTTTTGTCGAGCATAAAATGCAGTTTGAGTTTGTCCGGTAGAGAGGCATCGTTTGGCAGATCACGGCTAGGTCGTCCTTGGTAATCCGTAATGGACTCCAGCCCCTGCGACTAGGTCGTCTTCAGCCACGTGTCGAACATCAGTGTAATAATGTAACCGGTGTAATAATAAAAAATCCCCCCCAAAAATGTTTGTCACATGGTCCGAATACAACCGGTGTAGACCTTACCATGACATGCTTACTTACAAGCCCTTAACCAACAATTCAGTTAGGAAAATATTTACTAAATAAACTAAAGAGGGAAAAAAAGAAGAAAAAGTTACACAAAATAACAATAATGATTCTATATACAGGGGGTACCGGTACCGAGTCAATGTGCAGGGGGTACCGGTACCGAGTCAATGTGCGGGGTTATTGGTTAGTCGAGGTAATTTGTACATGTAGGTAGGGGAAAGTGACTGCATAGATAATAAACAGCGAGTAGCAGCAGTGTAAAAACAAAAGGGGTGGGGGCAATGTAAATAGTCCGGGTGGCCATTTGATTAATTGTTCAGTGGTTTTAATGGCTTTGGGCTAGAAGCTGTTAAGGAGCCTTTTGGACCTAGACTTGGCGCTCCGGTACCGCTTGCCGTGCAGTAGCAGAGAGAACAGTCTGACTTGGGTGACTGGAGTCTGTGACTATTTTTTGGGCCTTCCTCTGACACCGCCTGGTATAGAGGTCCTGGATGGCAGGAAGTTAGGCCCCAGTGATGTACTGGGCCATACTCACCATCCTCTGTAGCGCCTTGCGGTCGGATGCCGAGCAGTTGCTATACCAGGCGGTGATGCAACCGGTCAGGACGCTCTCGATGGTGCAGCTGTAGAACTTTTTGAGGATCTGGGCACCCATGCCAAATCTTTTCAGTCTCCTGAGGGGGAAAAGGCGTTGTCATGCCCTCTTCACGACTGTCTTGGTGTGTTTGGACCATAATAGTTTGTTGGTGATGTGGACACCAAGGAACTTAACTCTCGACCCGCTCCACTACAGCCCCGTCGATGTGAATGGGGGCATGTTCGGCACTCCTTTTCCTGTAGTCCACGAGCAGATCCTTTGTCTTGCTCATGTTGAGGGAGAGGTTGTTGTCCTGGCACCACACTGCCAGGTCTCTGACCTCCTCCCTATAGGCTGTCTCATCGTTGTCGGTGATCAGGCCTACCACCGTTGTCGTCAGCAAACTTAATGATGGTGTTGGAGTCGTGCTTGGCCACGCAGTCATGGGTGAACAGGGAGTACAGAAGGGGACTAAGCACGCACCCCTGAGGGGCCCCCGTGTTGAGGATCAGTGTGGCAGATGTGTTGTTGCCTACCCTTACCACCTGGGGGCGGCCCGTCCAGGATCCAGTTGCAGAGGGAGGTGTTTAGTCCCAGGGTCCTTAGCTTAGTGATGCGCTTTGTGGGCACTATATTATAATAATAATATGCCATTTGGCAGACGCTTTTATCCAAAGCGACTTAGTCATGCATGCATACATTTTTTGTGTATGGGTGGTCCCGGGGATCGAACCCACTACCTTGGCGTTACAAGCGCCGTGCTCTACCAGCTGAGCTACAGAGGACCACAGACTATGGTGTTGAACGCTGAGCTGTAGTCAATGAACAGCATTCTCACATAGGTGTTCCTCTTGTCCAGGTGGGAAAGGGCAGTGTGGAGTGCAACTGAGATTGCGTCATCTGTGGATCTGTTGGCGGTATGCGAATTGGAGTGGGTCTAGGGTTTCCGGGATGATGTTGTTGATGTGAGCCATGACCAGCCTTTCAAAGCACTTCATGGCTACTGACGTGAGTGCTACGGGGCGGTAGTCATTTAGGCAGGTTACCTTCGCTTTCTTGGGCACAGGGACTATGGTGGTCTGCTTGAAACATGTAGGTATTACAGACTCGGTCAGGGAGAGGTTGAAAATGTCAGCGAAGACACTTGCCAGTTGGTCCGCACATGCTCTGAGTACACGTCCTGGTAATCCGTCTGGCCCCGCGGCCTCGTGAATGTTGACCTGTTTTAAAGGTTGCACACATCGGCTACAGAGAGCGTGATCACACAGTCGTCCAAAACATCTGGTGCTCTCATGCATGTGCTTCAGTGTTGCTTGCCTCGAAGCGAGCATAAAAGGCATTTACCCCATCTGGTAGGCTCGAGTCACTGGGCAGCTCGCGGCTGGGTTTCCCTTTGTAGTCCGTAATAGTTTGCAAGCCCTGCCATAATAGGATTCCACCTTGTTTCTATATTGTAATTTTGCCTGTTTGATGGCTCTGAGGAGTTCATAGCGGGACGTGTCCTCAGCTATAGCCTCGGGGTTCACCTGTCACCACGCCCTGTGAGCGGTAGCTCTGTCCTTTAGTTTAGTGCATACCTTGGCGTTAATCCAGTGCTTTTGATTGGGGAAGCAGCTATCGTCTGAGTCCCAGAACATTCCAGTCAGCGCTATCAAAGCAGTCCTGCAGCATAGCCTCCGCTTCGGATAACATTTTACATTTACATTTTAGTCATTTAGCAGACGCTCTTATCCAGAGCGACTTACAGTTAGTGAATACATATTTTTGTATTTTTTTTTGTAATACTGGCCCCCCATGGGAATCGAACCCACAACCCTGGCGTTGCAAACGCCATGCTCTATCAACTGAGCTACATCCCTGCCGGCCATTCCCTCCCCTACCCTGGACGACGCTGGGCCAATTGTGCGTCGCCCATGAATCTCCCGGTCGCGGCCGGCTGCGACAGAGCCTGGATTCGAACCAGGATCTCTAGTGGCACAGTTAGCACTGCGATGCGGCGCCTTAGACCACTGCGCCACTCAGGAGATTAACCATTTCTCTATGGCAAGGGGTACTTCCTGTTGTGAGCTTCTGTTTGTAAACAGGAAGCAGGAGTATAGAGTCATGATCTGATTTGCAGAAAGGGGGGCGGGGGAGGGCCTTTTGCTTGCGGGTTTCTTATTCAGACAATTAACTATGCCTCACTATGGTGACTCAACCTCTCCTCTCCTAATGGATCCTCTCCTCCCAGCAGAAACCCCCTTTCCTCTGCCCTCCCTGGGCCTGCTGGTCCCTCCTCTCCGGATGATGTCAGCGGTCATGTGGCAGGTGGTGCGCCAGGGCAACACAAAGCATTATGGGAAGCTGGAGGAGTTTGTGTCCATGGTAACGGAGGTGGTTCCAGAACTCCTGTCCAACAGACAGAGGTGGCTGCTGACCCTGGCTCTCAGAGGACGGGTAAGAGACTCCCAATCAATCAATCAATCAATCAATCAATCAATCTCAGGGGTGGCTGCTGACCCTGGCTCTCAGAGGACGGGTAAGAGACTCCCAATCAATCAATCAATCAATCAATCAATCAATCTCAGGGATTAGGCGTCCAAACAGTGTACAAATAAATTATATATCATTTTCAAAGGTTTGGGGTCACTTAGAAATGTCCTTGTTTTCCATGAAAACATACATGAAATGAGTTTGAATAGGAAATATAGCAAAATGAATAGGAAATGTAGTCATTGACAAGGTTAGAAATAATGATTATTAATTAAAATAATAATTGTGTCCTTCAAACTTTGCTTTCGTCAAAGAATCCTCCATTTACAGCAATTACAGCCTTGCAGACCGTTGGCATTCTAGTTGTCTATTTGTTGAGGTAATCTGAAGAGATTTCACCCCATGCTTCCTGAAGCACCTCCCACAAGTTGGATTGGCTTGATGGGCACTTCTTACGTACCATACGGTCAAGCTGCTCCCACAACAGCTCAATAGGGTTGAGATCCAGTGACTGTGCTGGCCACTCCATTATAGACAGAATACCAGCTGACTGCTTCTTCCCTAAATAGTTATTGCATAGTTTGGAGCTGTGCTTTGGGTCATTGTCTTGTTGTAGGAGGAAATTGGCTCCAATCAAGCGCCGTCCACATGGCATGGCGTTGCAAAATGGAGTGATAGCCTTCCTTCTTCAAGATCCCTTTTACCCTGTACAAATCTCCCACTTTACCACCACCAAAGCACCCCCAGACCATCACATTGCCTCCACCATGCTATACAGATGGCATCAAGCACTCCTCCACCATCTTTTCATTTGGTCTGTGTCTCACAAATGTTCTTCTTTGTGATCCAAACACCTCAAACTTCGATTCGTCTGTCCATAACACTTTTTTCCAATCGTCCTCTGTCCAGTGTCTGTGTTCTTTTGCCCATCTTAATCTTTTATTTTTATTGGCCAGTCTGAGAAATTGCTTTTTCTTTGCAACTCTGCCTAGAAGGTCAGCATCCCGGAGTCGCCTCTTCACTGTTGACGTTGAGACTGGTGTTTTGCGGGTACTATTTAATGAAGCTACCAGTTGAGGACCTGTGAGGCGTCTGTTTCTCAAACTAGACACTCTAATGTATTTGTCCTCTTGCTCAGTTGTGCACCGGGGCCTCCCACTCCTCTTTCTATTCTGGTTAGAGCCAGTTTTGCTGTTCTGTGAAGGGAGTAGTACACAGCGTTGTACGAGACCTTCAGTTTTGGCAATTTCTCGCATGGAATAGCCTTCATTTCTCAGAACAAGAATAGACTGACGAGTTTCAGAAGAAAGTTATTTGTTTCTGGCCATTTTGAGCCTGTAATCGAACCCACAATTGCTGATGCTCCAGATACTCAACTAGTCTCAAGAAGGCCAGTTTTATTGCTTCTTTAATCAGCACAACAGTTTTCAGCTGTGCTAACATAATTGCAAAAGGGTTTTCTAATGATCAATTAGCCTTTTTTTAAACGATAAACTTGGATTAGCAAACACAACGTGCCATTGGAACACAGGACTGATGGTTGCTGATAATGGGCCTCTGTACGCCTCTGTAGACGGTTTTATCGCCACGCCGACGGTTTTACCCTTTCGTCCACCACCTAAGCCCCTTTTTTGATTTAGAAAAAAACCCTGAGTCTGGTTTTAAGAGATTACCAGCATGTTCGAGAGGATCGTCTTGAACAAGGCTCTGGACAGATTACTGATCTACAAAACATCTTGCACCGCAAATGGGTGTGTCTATGCCCTCAAAGGTGCTGTCTGTGATTGGAGGCTTAAAACAGGAAAATAACTTACACATCTGAGTCGACGGTGTGAGAATAATGAGGATCTTTTGAAGAAAAGGATTAAAGATGGAATCCGCAGTAGAGGGAAACAGCGCCACGGTCTGCCTAGGGCTGTGCGGTATGGCCTAAAAATCATATCTATTTTTTCAAACTTATGGGCGATTTCACAATTGATATCTAAATTTGCTCTACCTACCAAGTGAGCCACAAGTGTTACCTGACTCTGTGTAGACATGTTACTGGTTTTCATTATTCAACAAATAATTGAACTAGTTTAAAGTGCTAAAGAAGAAAAGTATATTTTATAACCACAGGCTCATGGGGTTCACCTTAGCTATCCCACGGACCATATTGTGGGCTTGAGCAGGAAACCACAGGGGAGCTCGAGGGTAACTGTGTAAAAACCACACAAAAAAGGATTACAGAGTATCTATAGTTCATCCTTAAACAAAGTGCTTAACCCATGCTTTCAGATAAGAATTCATTTCAAGAAATTAGTCTTCACTGAAACCCTAATACGCAGGACTTAGCGAGTGGGATTTAGCCGTGAGGGTGTTGTCCGGTCAACTAGAAAGGCAGGACCAGCCGCCACCAGGAGTGTCTGAGACTATGCCCCGTGGTTGAACGTATCCTGTGTAAAAGGTGAGGTAACACGTAATAAGAGCTGGCCCAAGCAAAAATAGTGCAGAGTGGACTAAAAATAGCCCCCGCTGACGCGTAGTATACCGTGTCACAAACTACCCGTGACGTGTTAACAGTAGGTTGGAGTGAGCTAACCTCTGTGGCTAGCAGAGATAGTCCAAGAGGGGATGGCCCGGGATGATAGAGTGGAGCCCAGGACTTCACTGCTAACTCAGTCTAGGGTAGGAAGACAGGGAAGACCCCCCCCTCACTGGGAAAGAGGCTCATACCACGGGATTCTCCAGGCCTACAAAGCACGGTGGGAGTTGACCCCGCCCTGTGTGGTCAAGAAAACGGCCAAAGGCAAAGAGACGGACCGTACTAGTCACCACGACAATACACTGCATTTCAAACAGTTGGGAATAATCTAATGAAATTCAGGGCTTGTAAAATTATACATACGCTAAATACAAGCCTTCAACCATAAGACCCACTAAGTTCATAATTTTATCAAAATAGTTTAACCTGCTTTTTTGCAATGACGACTGATCTGGCTTTCAAGTCTATGAAAATGCCCTTTTTGTTACAAATGTAACCACAACCATGCACATCCACTAATATTGACCAACTTCTGGTAGCAGGCATTATGGAATAATTTAACACAGGTCTCGCAAGCACAAGCCCACGTGCTAGTGAGGAGCCAGCTAATCTGTATATTTAAAGTCTAGCCACCTTTGGTAACAAGGTAGAACAGTTGAACTGTAATGAATACACCCCCTCCGGTCTGTCTCCAACCGTTTGAATAACAGCCTGTTCACTTTGTTTTTAGATGTTGAAGTCAACTGGGCTCCCTGGATAAGAATGAGAACCAGTTGCCAATTCCTTATATAATGCTCATCGCACATTCTATAAAACACAGACTAGACAGCTAGCACAAGTCTGTGGCTAAAATGCTGCTAGCTGTACCGTAACTGAGCATTTTAAATTTCCAAAATCATGTTAATTGATACTCCAGTCTTCGTAGGATCAGCTCTGTTCTACGTTGAGACATAACGGGGCTATCGTTACAAAGGTTAGGTTCTCTATTGCAGTAAATGTCTGTTTCATATGACCGACTGTCGGACCAAACCTCAAATGCAAATGGGGAGTTGAAACCGCTTGTTGTCAGAGAGGAGGAAGTGATCTTTCATCTGGACGTTGTTGTTGTGAGTGTCTGGGGGAGGGGCTTGGCGTCTGTGTGGGAAGGTGCACAGAAGGAGACGAGACCAAAAAGACAAACTCATGAAGAAATAACCTTGATTCTTACGATGCAGGCATTTGTAACATCTCGTTAAAACACACATCGCCCAGCCCTGTGTCTGCCCCACGGCTGTTATTGTTTTTGTATTGTTGACAAAGCAGAGATGGGCAGCGCTGGGGTTAGCCTCGCTAGCTGCTGGATCTAGCATGCTAGTAGATACCATAGACTTCCAGTCATTGCGCTAAAAATGGACTCTGGGAAAGTAGATTAAGGGCCTCATTGCCAAAATTCTGAGGTATCCATTTAAGCTTCTGTGATTGGCGGCTGCAGATGGGTTGAATGCACATGGCAGTTGCTAACACAGATGGGTTGAATGCACATGGCAGTTGGTAACTCAGATGGGGTGAATGCACATGGCAGTTGGTAACTCAGATGGGTTGAATGCACATGGCAGTTGGTAACTCGGATGGGTTGAATGCACATGGCAGTTGGTAACTCGGATGGGTTGAATGCACGTGGCAGTTGGTAACTCGGATGGGTTGAATACACATGGCAGTTGGTAACACAGATGGGGTGAATGCACATGGCAGTTGGTAACTCAGATGGGTTGAATGCACATGGCAGTTGGTAACTCAGATGGGGTGAATGCACATGGCAGTTGGTAACTCAGATGGGTTGAATGCACATGGCAGTTGGTAACTCAGATGGGGTGAATGCACATGGCAGTTGGTAACTCAGATGGGTTGAATGCACATGGCAGTTGGTAACTCAGATGGGGTGAATGCACATGGCAGTTGGTAACTCAGATGGGTTGAATGCACATGGCAGTTGGTAACTCAGATGGGTTGAATGCACATGGCAGTTGGTAACTCGGATGGGTTGAATGCACATGGCAGTTGGTAACTCAGATGGGTTGAATGCACATGGCAGTTGGTAACTCAGATGGGTTGAATGCACATGGCAGATGGTAACTCGGATGGGTTGAATGCACATGGCAGTTGGTAACTAACATGGGTTGAATGCACATGGCAGTTGGTAACTAACATGGGTTGAATGCACATGGCAGTTGGTAACTAACATGGGTTGAATGCACATGGCAGTTGGTAACTAACATGGGTTGAATGCACATGGCAGTTGGTAACTAACATGGGTTGAATGCACATGGCTGTTGGTAACTAACATGGGTTGAATGCACATGGCAGTTGGTAACTAACATGGGTTGAATGCACATGGCAGTTGGTAACTCAGATGGGGTGAATGCACATGGCAGTTGGTAACTCAGATGGGTTGAATGCACATGGCAGTTGGTAACTCAGATGGGGTGAATGCACATGGCAGTTGGTAACTCAGATGGGTTGAATGCACATGGCAGTTGGTAACTCAGATGGGGTGAATGCACATGGCAGTTGGTAACTCAGATGGGTTGAATGCACATGGCAGTTGGTAACTCAGATGGGTTGAATGCACATGGCAGTTGGTAACTCGGATGGGTTGAATGCACATGGCAGTTGGTAACTCAGATGGGTTGAATGCACATGGCAGTTGGTAACTCAGATGGGTTGAATGCACATGGCAGTTGGTAACTCGGATGGGTTGAATGCACATGGCAGTTGGTAACTAACATGGGTTGAATGCACATGGCAGTTGGTAACTAACATGGGTTGAATGCACATGGCAGTTGGTAACTAACATGGGTTGAATGCACATGGCAGTTGGTAACTAACATGGGTTGAATGCACATGGCAGTTGGTAACTAACATGGGTTGAATGCACATGGCAGTTGGTAACTAACATGGGTTGAATGCACATGGCAGTTAGTAACTAACATGGGTTGAATGCACATGGCAGTTGGTAACTAACATGGGTTGAATGCACATGGCAGTTGGTAACTAACATGGGTTGAATGCACATGGCAGTTGGTAACTAACATGGGTTGAATGCACATGGCAGTTGGTAACTAACATGGGTTGAATGCACATGGCAGTTGGTAACTCAGATGGGGTGAATGCACATGGCAGTTGGTAACTCAGATGGGTTGAATGCACATGGCAGTTGGTAACTCAGATGGGGTGAATGCACATGGCAGTTGGTAACTCAGATGGGTTGAATGCACATGGCAGTTGGTAACTCAGATGGGGTGAATGCACATGGCAGTTGGTAACTCAGATGGGTTGAATGCACATGGCAGTTGGTAACTCAGATGGGTTGAATGCACATGGCAGTTGGTAACTCGGATGGGTTGAATGCACATGGCAGTTGGTAACTCAGATGGGTTGAATGCACATGGCAGTTGGTAACTCAGATGGGTTGAATGCACATGGCAGTTGGTAACTCGGATGGGTTGAATGCACATGGCAGTTGGTAACTAACATGGGTTGAATGCACATGGCAGTTGGTAACTAACATGGGTTGAATGCACATGGCAGTTGGTAACTAACATGGGTTGAATGCACATGGCAGTTGGTAACTAACATGGGTTGAATGCACATGGCAGTTGGTAACTAACATGGGTTGAATGCACATGGCAGTTGGTAACTAACATGGGTTGAATGCACATGGCAGTTGGTAACTAACATGGGTTGAATGTACATGGCAGTTGGTAACTAACATGGGTTGAATGCACATGGCAGTTGGTAACTAACATGGGTTGAATGTACATGGCAGTTGGTAACCCGGATGGGGTGAATGCACATGGCAGTTGGTAACCCGGATGGGTTGAATGCACATGGCAGTTGGTAACTAACATGGGTTGAATGCACATGGCAGTTGGTAACTAACATGGGTTGAATGCACATGGCAGTTGGTAACTAACATGGGTTGAATGCACATGGCAGTTGGTAACTCGGATGGGTTGAATGCACATGGCAGTTGGTAACTGGTTGGTTCTCTTCTCAGGTGACTCTGGAACTGTTCCGATCTGGACATCCTGATGACCTCAAGGCTGTTGAAAGCCACCTGGATAGAATCACAGCATCTGGTCTCAAACAGGTGAGATATTCAATCAATCAAATGTACACTGCTCAAAAAAATAAAGGGAACACTTAAACAACACAATGTAACTCCAAGTCAATCACACTTCTGTGAAATCAAACTGTCCACTTAGGAAGCAACACTAATTTATAATAAATGTCACATGCTGTTGTGCAAATGGAATAGACAACAGGTGGAAATTATAGGCAATTAGCAAGACACCCCCAATAAAGAAGTGGTTATGCAGGTGGTGACCACAGACCACTTCTCAGTTCCTATGCTTCCTGGCTGATGTTTTGGTCACTTTTGAATGCTGGCGGTGCTTTCACTCTAGTGGTAGCATGAGACGGAGTCTACAACCCACACAAGTGGCTCAGGTAGTGCAGCTCATCCAGGATGGCACATCAATGCGAGCTGTGGCAAGAAGGTTTGCTGTGTCTGTCAGCGTAGTGTCCAGAGCATGGAGGCGCTACCAGGAGACAGGCCAGTACATCAGGAGACGTGGAGGAGGCCGTAGGAGGGCAACAACCCAGCAGCAGGACCGCTACCTCCGCCTTTGTGCAAGGAGGAGCAGGAGGAGCACTGCCAGAGCCCTGCAAAATGACCTCCAGCAGGCCACAAATGTGCATGTGTCTGCTCAAAAAGTCAGAAACAGACTCCATGAGGGCCCGACGTCCACAGGTGGGGGTTGTGCTTTACAGCCCAACACCGTGCAGGACGTTTGGCATTTGCCAGAGAACACCAAGATTGGCAAATTCGCCACTGGTGCCCTGTGCTCTTCACAGATGAAAGCAGGTTCACACTGAGCATATGTGACAGACGTGACAGAGTCTGGAGACGTCGTGGAGAACGTTCTGCTGCCTGCAACATCCTCCAGCATGACCGGTTTGGCGGTGGGTCAGTCATGGTGTGGGGTGGCATTTCTTTGGGGGGCCGCACAGCCCTCCATGTGCTCGCCAGAGGTAGCCTGACTGCCATTAGGTACCGAGATGAGATCCTCAGACCCCTTGTGAGACCATATGCTGGTGCGGTTGGCCCTGTGTTCCTCCTAATGCAAGACAATGCTAGACCTCGTGGCTGGAGTGTGTCAGCAGTTCCTGCAAGAGGAAGGCATTGATGCTATGGACTGGCCCGCCCGTTCCCCAGACCTGAATCCAATTGAGCACATCTGGGACATCATGTCTCGCTCCATCCACCAACGCCACGTTGCACCACAGACTGTCCAGGAGTTGGCGGATGCTTTAGTCCAGGTCTGGGAGGAGATCCCTCAGGAGACCATCCGCCACCTCATCAGGAGCATGCCCAGGCGTTGTAGGGAGGTCATACAGGCACGTGGAGGCCACACACACTACTGAGCCTCATTTTGACTTGTTTTAAGGACATTACATCAAAGTTGGATCAGCCTGTAGTGTGGTTTTCCACTTTAATTTTGAGGGTGACTCCAAATCCAGACCTCCATGGGTTGATAAATTTGATTTCCATTGATAATTTTTGTGTGAGTTTGTTGTCAGCACATTCAACTATGTAAAGAAAAAAGTATTTAATAAGATTATTTCATTCATTCAGATCTAGGAAGTGTTCCCTTTATTCTTTTGAGCAGTGTATTTATAAAGCCCTTTTTACATTAGCATTTGTCCCAAAGTGCTTATACAGAAACCCAGACTAAAACCCCAGAGAGCAAGCAATGCGGATGTAGAAGCACGGTGGCTAGGAAAAACTCCATAGAAAGGCAGGAACCTAGGAAGAAACCTAGAGAGGAACCAGGCTCTGAGGGGTGGCCAGTCCTCTTCTGGATGTGCCGGTGGAGATTACAATAGTACATGGCCATTAAGGCCAGATTTTTTTTCTCCCAAGATGTTCAAACGTTCATAATATTCTGACAAGCCCATTCTCTTGAACAGTAAGGGTCAGTTCCCTGGACACAGAAAGCCTAGCCCTGGACTAAAAAGCTAATTATCAAATGAGATCCTCCATTTTGAGCTTTGTAGTCCAGGGCTAGGCTCAGTCTGTGTCCAGGGAACCACCACGGTGTTCAGCTTGTGATGTTTGTCTGGACCCTTATGTGTTGCAGTCAAACGATGCAGCGATTGAATTTGCTGAAGCCAACTTCCTGAACCTGATCCAGAGCCTAGTGGAAGACCCAGATAGGAGGGAACACTTCTTCAAGGTAAGATGGAGCCTAGTGGAAGACCCAGATAGGAGGGAACACTTCTTCAAGGTAAGATGGAGCCTAGTGGAAGACCCAGATAGGAGGGAACACTTCTTCAAGGTAAGATGGAGCCTAGTGGAAGACCCAGATAGGAGGAAACGCAAGGCGGCTCAACTCTAACAGGGCTCCTAACTTCCATGTTGACTTATCAGGATGGACTTCTCAGATCATGTAGCTAGAGATGAGTGTTTTAATCTCAAGGCAGGATGCAGTTTTAAAGTATTGGAACAGAGATCAAGACTCTCTTCCCCTTCACTATGGTTGTGTTGGGTTGAGACTTATTTCCCCTTGGGGATCTTTAAAGTATTTCTAACTGAGGTCCTAACTTTGACTGTCTTCTACAACAGGTTGTGTTCCCGGTGGAGTACGGTCCTAGCTTTGACTCATCGCTGCAGACTCTGGTGTGCCACTTCCTGTCTAGACTGGAGGAGCTGCTGCCGGTCCCAGACTTCAAACAGGTACGCAGTCAGACAGCACTGTGACGGTGTCAGAATACCCATACTTGTGTTCTAAATAGTAGGCATTTTAGGTATGCGAAAATAGAACGTTTTATAGTATGTGCATTTTCTAAAATCGAGTATGGTTTAAATGCTGCTCTTCATCCACTACTGAGGAACATGCATCTTTCCAGACTGATAATGAGATAAGGGGAGGCGCTGTACCAAAATGAACAAATGGCAGGAATCAACGCATTCTCAGGAGGAGGAGCCTAGTATGATGATATTCTCAGGAGGAGGAGCCTAGTATGATGATATTCTCAGGAGGAGGAGCCTAGTATGATGATATTCTCAGGAGGAGGAGCCTAGTATGATGATATTCTCAGGAGGAGGAGCCTAGTATGATGATATTCTCAGGAGGAGGAGCCTAGTATGATGATATTCTCAGGAGGAGGAGCCTAGTATGATGATATTCTCAGGAGGAGGAGCCTAGTATGATGATATTCTCAGGAGGAGGAGCCTAGTATGATGATATTCTCAGGAGGAGGAGCCTAGTATGATGATATTCTCAGGAGGAGGAGCCTAGTATGATGATATTCTCAGGAGGAGGAGCCTAGTATGATGATATTCTCAGGAGGAGGAGCCTATTATGATGATATTCTCAGGAGGAGGAGCCTAGTATGATGATATTCTCAGGAGGAGGAGCCTAGTATGATGATATTCTCAGGAGGAGGAGCCTAGTATGATGATATTCTCAGGAGGAGGAGCCTAGTATGATGATATTCTCAGGAGGAGGAGCCTAGTATGATGATATTCTCAGGAGGAGGAGCCTAGTATGATTATATTCTCAGGAGGAGGAGCCTAGGAGGAGGGGAATGACTACTGGTGTAGGTGGTAGAAGAATGACTACTGGTGTAGGTGGTAGAATGACTACTGGTGTAGGTGGTAGAATGACTACTGGTGTAGGTGGTAGAATGACTACTGGTGTAGGTGGTAGTAGAATGACTACTGGTGTAGGTGGTAGAAGAATGACTACTGGTGTAGGTGGTAGAAGAATGACTACTGGTGTATTTCTTCGTAATATTAGTGTCATTTTTACCACCGTTCTGTGTTCAGACTGCGTCGTTGATCAGTGCTGCCCCCTCTGTTCTGGAGGAGTACATGCGCTGTGTCTCTCACGGAGAGGACCTGAAGTCTCTGCTACAGAACCAACACTGCCACGGGAAGCTGCCCAAGAGCGGTAAGCCTCTGGCTCCATCCCAAATGGTACCCTATTCCCTTTAGAATGCTCTACTTTAGACCAGGGCCCATGGGGTTCCGGTTTGAAGTAGTGCACTATATAGGGAAAAGGGTGCCGTTTGGGATGCATCTTCTGTCTGACACTCTGTAGATGAAATATAATGCCATATAACTTTAATAATCCAATAACCATCTTCTTTCCATTGGTCCTGGTTGTCACTGTTCAGCTCCCTCGCGGACAGAGGACCGCCTCCTCATCTCCTTATCCTTCCCTCCCTCTCTGAGACTGGCCAATGCCTCGCGCCCCAGCGCCAGCAAATCAGAAGCTTTCCCTGACTGTGACAGCCCGCCCCTGCAGGTCAGAGACTACCAGGGGATTCTGACTGACAGTTTGAGTGGCCAATGGGCTGAGACAGAAGCAAGTATGGATAACAAGATTGGAACAGATTCGGTAGAAAACCAAGGATCTGAAAGAAAGGCTAACCAGAAGGTCTGTGTGGAGAGACAAAGTGTACGATCGAAGTCTGAGGAAGAAAGAAAAGCATCAGTCTCTGAGCACCAATACTCCCTGATCTCCAACACTGCTCCTCAGACTGCTGAACAAGACACGGCCCCATCAGCCAGCCAACAAGCTGCTGCATCGTCCTCCACAACATCCAGCCCTGCCGCCTCCAGCGTATCGTCGGAGCAGCCTCGGCGCCGCGTTGCCCATAAGTGTCCCCATTGTGGCCGTTGTTTCATCTACCTCTACGAGATGCTGGAGCACCAGAGACTCCACACAGGGGAGAACCCTTACAAGTGTTCCCAGTGTGGCAAGACCTTCAGAAGGTCCTCGGAGATGTCCACCCACCGCCGGACACAGTGCTCCAACGCGGCCTACGTCTGTATCAAATGTGGGAGCAGTTTTGGGTCGATCAGGGAGCGGGTCAGCCACCGCTGTAGTGGTAGCAGGCGGGCCAGCAGTTTGGGTCAGGCAGGTCAGTTTGAGTGTCCACAGTGTGGGAAGATCTTCAAGTGGCACAACTCGTTAAAGAAACACCTGGTAACCCACACCAGTGACAAGGTCTTCAATTGCAGGTATATTATACTGCTACACTATTGCTGTATGTAGGTGCATCCCAAATGGCACCCTATTCCCTATATAGTGCACTGGTTTTGACCGGGGCCAATAGGGTTTTGGTCAAAAGTGCACTGTATAGAGAGCCATTTTGGATGCCCTATCTGTGAGTACACAATGTCAATGTTTTTCAATCACTTCCACAGTCCCCCTGCCCTCCAGAAGGTTCTCTGTCCTGTTATGTCCTGTAAGGCAAACGGTCAATAACCTGCGTCCCAAATCACACCCTATTCAGTGCACTAGTTTTGACCAGAGCCCTATATAGAGAATAGGCTGTCATTTCGCACACAGACAATCTGCTAACCCTAATGTATTGTCAGGTGCTGTGGTGAGGGGCCGTTCCCAGGCGTGGCCGAGCTCAGGGCCCACCAGAAGGCCCATGACGGAGAAGAGAAGCCCTACAAGTGTAAACAGTGTGGAAAGGGCTTCAGCTCCCAGGTGCTTTATTGATTGGTATAATCCAGGGGATAACATGTTTCCATGGTCCCCGATTCTACAGACAAAACAAAATGATGTGTGTGTATTGTTGTACTAAGATGTGAGACCACTATGTATTTTTTTAATGGCTAATAAAATGAGTTCATTTCATTTTAGGTCTGGCTAAATAACCACGAGCAGCGTCACTCCCAAGAGAGGTCCAAGATCTGCCCCAGCTGTGGAAAGGCCTTCAGATGCAAAGGAGACCTGAAGCTCCACATGCGGACCCACACCGGCGAGAGGCCGTACCAGTGCACCTACTGCGCCAAGCGGTTCTCTGTGAACGGAAACCTGACCATACACATCAGAACACACACGGGGGAGAAACCTTTCCTCTGCTCCGACTGCGGCAAGACTTTCTGCTCTGCGGGAGAGCTGCAGATCCACAGGAGAACACACACCGGGGAGAGACCGTACAAGTGCACCGTCTGCGAGAAAGGCTTCACCATGGCTAGCAAGGTGACTCTCCACATGCGGGTTCATACGGGGGTACGGCCCTACGTCTGCCACGAGTGTGGAAAGGCGTTCTCTCGCGGTGCGGAGCTGAAGAAACACGTCCTGAACCACACTGGGGTGAGACCGTACCCCTGTCATCTCTGTTCTAAGACGTACACCTGTCTAAATCACCTGAAGAGACATTTGAAGACTCACTCTGCCTCCCCGTCGTTGGATATTAGCAGTGGGGCGTCTGTAGTATAATGCATATTACCCTTTATTTAACACGATATTGTCAATATAAAAAGTGTATATTTTATTTTCTAACGGCTGCTTTATGCTACTTGTAAGGAGCGGTAGTTGAAGTCGACTGAGTACACTACTTTTGACCAGAGCCCTGTGGGATTGAGTTAATATCAGGACTAGAACTCTGCTTTTAGGGGAAGTGGAACGAGGTTCTGATGGTCATGTTGTCTTCAGTTGAGGCTTATCTAATATCACCATTGCTTTAGCTTGCTGCAGCAGATACTGTTAGTTGACAACTTGGCGTGTGAATTTTCAACAATCAAAGTCGGAACTATAATTTGTGTACGCACCGAGGTGGTTGTTATGAAGGTGTGTGTGTGTGATCATGTTTTCTAAATCCTTGTCAAAACATTTTCTGCACATAAACTTGAATACCATTACCTTTGGTCAAGTTATATTTGTTTTGAATATGTTTTATTGAAATGCATCACGTTCACAGTAAAAATAAAAGCTGATTTCTCAATAGTTTACATTTCTATGAAGCTAGTTCCACTATAGTATAACATCGTATTATGAAACTGTCCTCTGGCGTTCCCACTCCGGTGGGGGTAGAATCAGAGGTGGGTGTGGCCTCTATCTGACGATGGAGAGGCCTCATGGACATCTAGAATCAAGAGAGGATTCAGTGAGACCGACCAATCATATTGAGTCCTTATTAACCCTTAAATCAATGTTACAGCATAGACATCAGTGGGATTTACTAGACAATACAGAGGCTATTATATAGACATTGGTACCTGTGTCGTTACCAGGCTATAATATAGACAGTGGTACCTGTGTCGTTACCAGGCTATAATATAGACATTGGTACCTGTGTCGTTACCAGGCTATAATATAGACAGTGGTACCTGTGTCGTTACCAGGCTATAATATAGACATTGGTACCTGTGTCGTTACCAGGCTATAATATTGACATTGGTACCTGTGTCGTTACCAGGCTATAATATTGACATTGGTACCTGTGTCGTTACCAGGCTATAATATAGACAGTGGTACCTGTGTCGTTACCAGGCTTGGCTGCAGGGCTCTTGTGTTGGCCCTTGATGTGGGCGGTCATCTCCTTCCTGTTGGGGGTGGAGTGGCCACACTGGACACAGCTGTAGCGCCCCCTGGTGTGTTTCCATAGAATACGGCTGTTGAAGGACTGACCTGGAGGGTGGAGGAGCAGGGGTTACTCACAGTACTTTCGCCATGGTCCAATCCCAAATCGACTCCTAGACCCTATGCACTTGTGGAGATCTGAGGGTGTGAAAGGTGTAAGCAATCTGATAACAGCTCCAATATGCCCTCTGATTGGTTAGGTAGAAGTTTCACCATATTGCTTACGCCAATCAAATCCTCTCACATCTCCGCAAGTGCATAAGGGGTAGGGTCTAGGGGTCCATTTGGGATTGGGCCCATATCATTAATACATTGGCTAGTGGTTTCAGATTGATGTAGGGTGAAAGCATGTATACCCAGCACAAGGTTATGGACCAAGTGGAAGCTGGTGAATCAACATAGAAGTGAAGGCAGCCAGACACAGCAAAGCCACGAGCCCTCAGCCCTGTATTACTGAAAGCCATAATGAACCCACAGCTCTTCACACCACAGACCTCTGCTAAAGGAAGTTGGAGCTTGTGCACAGACCGGGTCCTGTTCAGTAAGCACCAGATGAAGGAAACTGATAATGGCGCCGGAGGGAATGACTGCCGTTTTACGGGCTCCAAACCAACTGTGCTATTTTGTGTGTTTTTTTCGCATTGTTTGTTACTTATTTTGTATATAATGTTGCTGCTACCGTCTCTTATGACCGAAAAGATCTTCTGGACATCAGAACAGCGATTATTCACCTTGAACTGGACAAAAATATTTTTTATTTAATGAGTCCGACGCAAAGGATATACTGCTTCTCCGAGACCAGGCCCAAATCCCCGTCATTCGCGTGAAAGACGGAAATACAGGGGGCGGAGATCGGGGTGCCTTGTGAGAATTCGTCGGCGAGTGGGTAACCCGCCTCTACCATCCGTTCTATTGGCCAACGTGCAATCACTGGAGAATAAACTGGATGATCTCCGCTCGAGATTATCCTACCAACAGGACAAAACTGTAATATCTTATGTTTCACCGAGTCGTGGCTGAACGACGACACGGATAATATAGAGCTGGCTGGGTTTTCCGAGCATCGGCAGGACAGAGCAGCTACGTCTGGTAAGACGTGGGGCGGGGGTGTGTATCTATTTGTGAATAACAGCTGGTGCGCGATGTCTAATATTAAGGAAGTCTCGAGATATTGCTCGCCTGAGGTAGAGTATCTCATGATAAGCTGTAGACCCACTATCTACCAAGAAAGTTTTCATCTATATTATTCCTAGCTGTCTATTTACCACCACAAACCGATGCTGACACTAAGACCGCACTCAACGAACTGTATAAGGCCATAAGCAAACAAGAAAATGCTCATCCAGAGGCGGCGCTCCTAGTGGCCGGGGACTTTAATGCAGGGAAACTTAAATCCGTTTTACCTCATTTCTACCAGCATGTCACATGTGCAACCAGAGGAGAAAAAAAAACTCTAGACCACCTTTACTCTACACACAGAGACGCGTACAAAGCTCTGCCTCGCCCTCCATTTGGTAAATCTGACCATAACTCTATCCTCCTGCTTCCTGCTTACAAGCAAAAACTAAAGCAGGAAGTACCAGTGACACGCTCAATAAGGAAGTGGTCAGATGATGCTAGTGCTACGCTACAGGACTGTTTTGCTAGCACAGACTGGAATATGTTCCGGGATTCATCCAATGGCATTGAGGAGTATACCACCTCAGTCACCGGCTACATCAATAAGTGCATCGATGATGTCGTCCCCACAGTGACCGTACGCACATATCCCAACCAGAAGCCATGGATTACAGGCAACATCCGCACCGAGCTAAAGGCTAGAGGAGCGGGACTCTAACCCGGACGCTTATAAGAAATCCCGCTATGCCCTCAGATTAACCATCAAACAGGCAAAGAGTCAATACAGGACTAAGATTGAATCGTACTACACCGGCTCTGATGCTTGTCGGATGTGGCAGGGCTTGCAAATGATTACGGACTACAAAGGGAAACCCAGCCGCGAGCTGCCCAGTGACTCGAGCCTACCAGACGGGCTAAATGCCTTTTATGCTCGCTTCGAGGCAAGCAACACTGAAGCATGCATGAGAGCACCAGTTGTTCCGGACGACTCTGTGATCACGCTCTCCGTAGCCGATGTGAGCAAAACCTTTAAACAGGTCAACATTCACAAGGCCGCGGGGCCAGACGGATTACCAGGATGTGTACTCAGAGCATGCGCCGACCAACTGCTTAGTCCCCTCCTGTACTCCCTGTTCACCCACGACTGCGTGGCCAAGCACGACTCCAACACCATCATTAAGTTTGCTGACGACCCAACAGTGGTAGGCATGATCACCGACAACGATGAGACAGCCTATAGGGAGGAGGTCAGAGACCTGGCAGTGTGGTGCCAGGATAACAACCTCTCCCTCAACGTGAGCAAGACAAAGGAGCTGATCGTGGACTACAGGAAAAGGAGGGCCGAACAAGCCCCTATTAACATCGACAGGGCTGTAGTGGAGCGGGTCGAGTTTCAAGTTCCTTGGTGTCCACATCACCAACAAACTATCATGGTCCAAACACACCAAGACAGTCGTGAAGAGGGCACGACAACACCTTTCCCCCTCAGGAGACTGAAAAGATTGGGCATGGGTCCCCAGATCCTCAAAAAGTTATACAACTGCACCATCGAGAGCATGTACAAATTACCTTGACTAACCTGTACCCCCCGCACATTGACTCGGGAACAGTACCCCCTGTTTATAGCCTCGTTTTTGTATTTTGTGTTACTTTTTATTTTATTTTTTACTTTCGTTTATTTAGTAAATATTTTCTTAACTATTTCTTGAACTGCATTATTGGTTAAGGGCTTGTAAGTAAGCATTTCAAGGGAAGGTCTCCACCTGTTGTATTCGGACCATGTGACAAATACAATTTTATTTTATTTGAGCTTGGAACGGGAGGTAGTACTATGATATGGTGAAGAACACTCATCTGCATGTTTTGTAGGAAAGGGTTTTGCTACGTTTTGCCCTACTGAACCCCACCCAGTCATCTGAATGGTAGTTAACTCTCTCTCTGCTGGTGAAAGCATCAAGACCTGACTGTGAGAGGGAACCCCAACCCGGCCTTCCGCATCTGCGGTGGAAGGTGGAAGGGCTAGAGTGGAGATAGTCAGACCCTGTCTTCTCATAAAAACGTCTGTAGGGTCCGAACGGTTTGGCCTACAAACCCACAAGTGTCACAGGACTCACAACTATAGTCTCCTGAGTGGCGCAGTGGTCTAAGGCACTGCATCGCAGTGCTAACTGTGTCACTAGAGATCCTGGTTCGAATCCAGGCTCTGTCGCAGCCGGCCGCGACCGGGAGACTCATGGGCGGCGCACAATTGGCCCAGCGTCGTCCAGGGTAGGGGAGGGAATGGCCGGCAGGGATGTAGCTCAGTTGATAGAGCATGGCGTTTGCAACGCCAGGGTTGTGGGTTCGATTCCCACAGGGGGCCAGTATAAAAAAAAAAAAAAAAAAAATATGTAAGTCGCTCTGGATAAGAGCGTCTGCTAAATGACTAAAATGTAAATGTAAATGACTCGTCTGAAGGTAACCCATACTAACAAATGGAAGTATGGAGGTCGTTTTGTGCCAACAAAAATAAGGGCTTAATTATGTGTCCAAAAAAAAAAAAAAAAAATATCCTGAGATGTTCTTATATCTCCTAGATATAGGACAGACACTTCAAAACCTTATTCCTTATGATTAATTTTTTTACTTACTTTTTTGCCATTTCTGAATGTGTTATAATGTTTCTATAGGCTATAGTTGTATATAGTCTTATACTTTTAGAGGTTAATAACCCTGCTGGTGAAAGCGTCAAATACCTGGCTGTTTGAGTGAATCTGGGAGTTGGACAGGTTGAACAATCAGCCACATGATGGATCGATTAGGTGATTGGTTATTAGGTGATTGGTTATTAGGTAATTGGTTAGCCCGGGGAAGAGGGAGGGAAGCCAGGTTAGCAGGAAGGGAAGGAGGAGGAAGCCAATAATGCAGAAGGTTAGCATTGGAGAAAGAAGCAGGATAATTCCATTGGACATGACCCAAGGGCAGTTTAGTTTAGTGGTTTCTCCCTCTAGTTGTGTGGTTAGTGGTTTCTCCCTCTAGTTGTGTGTGTGGTTAGTGGTTTCTCCCTCTAGTTGTGTGGTTAGTGGTTTCTCCCTCTAGTTGTGTGGTTAGTGGTTTCTCCCTCTAGTTGTGTGTGTGGTTAGTGGTTTCTCCCTCTAGTTGTGTGGTTAGTGGTTTCTCCCTCTAGTTGTGTGTGTGGTTAGTGGTTTCTCCCTCTAGTTGTGTGTGTGGTTAGTGGTTTCTCCCTCTAGTTGTGTGGTTAGTGGTTTCTCCCTCTAGTTGTGTGTGTGGTTAGTGGTTTCTCCCTCTAGTTGTGTGTGTGGTTAGTGGTTTCTCCCTCTAGTTGTGTGTGTGGTTAGTGGTTTCTCCCTCTAGTTGTGTGTGTGGTTAGTGGTTTCTCCCTCTAGTTGTGTGTGTGGTTAGTGGTTTCTCCCTCTAGTTGTGTGTGTGGTTAGTGGTTTCTCCCTCTAGTTGTGTGTGTGGTTAGTGGTTTCTCCCTCTAGTTGTGTGGTTAGTGGTTTCTCCCTCTAGTTGTGTGTGTGGTTAGTGGTTTCTCCCTCTAGTTGTGTGTGTGGTTAGTGGTTTCTCCCTCTAGTTGTGTGTGTGGTTAGTGGTTTCTCCCTCTAGTTGTGTGTGTGGTTAGTGGTTTCTCCCTCTAGTTGGGTGGTTAGTGGTTTCTCCCTCTAGTTGGGTGGTTAGTGGTGTTTCCCTCTAGTTGTGTGGTTAGTGGTTTCTCCCTCTAGTTGTGTGTGTGGTTAGTGGTTTCTCCCTCTAGTTGTGTGTGTGGTTAGTGGTTTCTCCCTCTAGTTGTGTGTGTGGTTAGTGGTTTCTCCCTCTAGTTGTGTGTGTGGTTAGTGGTTTCTCCCTCTAGTTGTGTGGTTAGTGGTTTCTCCCTCTAGTTGTGTGGTTAGTGGTTTCTCCCTCTAGTTGTGTGTGTGGTTAGTGGTTTCTCCCTCTAGTTGTGTGTGTGGTTAGTGGTTTCTCCCTCTAGTTGTGTGTGTGGTTAGTGGTTTCTCCCTCTAGTTGTGTGGTTAGTGGTTTCTCCCTCTAGTTGTGTGGTTAGTGGTTTCTCCCTCTAGTTGTGTGGTTAGTGGTTTCTCCCTCTAGTTGTGTGTGTGGTTAGTGGTTTCTCCCTCTAGTTGTGTGTGTGGTTAGTGGTTTCTCCCTCTAGTTGTGTGTGTGGTTAGTGGTTTCTCCCTCTAGTTGGGTGGTTAGTGGTTTCTCCCTCTAGTTGTGTGGTTAGTGGTTTCTCCCTCTAGTTGTGTGGTTAGTGGTTTCTCCCTCTAGTTGTGTGTGTGGTTAGTGGTTTCTCCCTCTAGTTGTGTGGTTAGTGGTTTCTCCCTCTAGTTGTGTGGTTAGTGGTTTCTCCCTCTAGTTGTGTGGTTAGTGGTTTCTCCCTCTAGTTGTGTGGTTAGTGGTTTCTCCCTCTAGTTGTGTGGTTAGTGGTTTCTCCCTCTAGTTGTGTGTGTGGTTAGTGGTTTCTCCCTCTAGTTGTGTGTGTGGTTAGTGGTTTCTCCCTCTAGTTGTGTGGTTAGTGGTTTCTCCCTCTAGTTGTGTGGTTAGTGGTTTCTCCCTCTAGTTGTGTGGTTAGTGGTTTCTCCCTCTAGTTGTGTGGTTAGTGGTTTCTCCCTCTAGTTGTGTGGCTAGTGGTTTCTCCCTCTAGTTGTGTGGTTAGTGGTTTCTCCCTCTAGTTGTGTGGTTAGTGGTTTCTCCCTCTAGTTGTGTGTGTGGTTAGTGGTTTCTCCCTCTAGTTGTGTGTGTGGTTAGTGGTTTCTCCCTCTAGTTGTGTGTGTGGTTAGTGGTTTCTCCCTCTAGTTGTGTGGTTGGTTAGTGGTTTCTCCCTCTAGTTGTGTGGTTAGTTGTTTCTCCCTCTAGTTGTGTGGTTAGTGGTTTCTCCCTCTAGTTGTGTGTGTGGTTAGTGGTTTCTCCCTCTAGTTGTGTGGTTGGTTAGTGGTTTCTCCCTCTAGTTGTGTGGTTAGTGGTTTCTCCCTCTAGTTGTGTGTGTGGTTAGTGGTTTCTCCCTCTAGTTGTGTGGTTAGTGGTTTCTCCCTCTAGTTGTGTGTGTGGTTAGTGGTTTCTCCCTCTAGTTGTGTGTGTGGTTAGTGGTTTCTCCCTCTAGTTGTGTGGTTAGTGGTTTCTCCCTCTAGTTGTGTGGTTAGTGGTTTCTCCCTCTAGTTGTGTGGTTAGTGGTTTCTCCCTCTAGTTGTGTGGTTAGTGGTTTCTCCCTCTAGTTGTGTGTGTGGTTAGTGGTTTCTCCCTCTAGTTGTGTGTGTGGTTAGTGGTTTCTCCCTCTAGTTGTGTGGTTAGTGGTTTCTCCCTCTAGTTGTGTGGTTAGTTGTTTCTCCCTCTAGTTGTGTGGTTAGTGGTTTCTCCCTCTAGTTGTGTGTGTGGTTAGTGGTTTCTCCCTCTAGTTGTGTGGTTGGTTAGTGGTTTCTCCCTCTAGTTGTGTGGTTAGTGGTTTCTCCCTCTAGTTGTGTGGTTAGTTGTTTCTCCCTCTAGTTGTGTGGTTAGTGGTTTCTCCCTCTAGTTGTGTGGTTAGTTGTTTCTCCCTCTAGTTGTGTGGTTAGTGATTTCTCCAGGTCTCACCTGTGCTCCATCTCTAGTTAACCTGTGACTGGCTGGAGGAGAGGTCCATCTGTGACTTAGAGACCTCTGAGCTTCTGGCAGGACAGTGCAACATGACAAAACACAGTTCACTCACTCATTGCTGCAATCAGCAAGTCTGTCTGGCTAGAAACTCCTGACTGCAATCAGCACGTCTGTCTGGCTCGAGACTCCTCACTGCAATCAGCACGTCTGTCTGGCTCGAGACTCCTGACTGCAATCAGCACGTCTGTCTGGCTCGAGACTCCTCACTGCAATCAGCACGTCTGTCTGGCTCGAGACTCCTGACTGCAATCAGCACGTCTGTCTGGCTAGAGACTCCTGACTGCAATCAGCACGTCTGTCTGGCTCGAGACTCCTGACTGCAATCAGCACGTCTGTCTGGCTCGAGACTCCTGACTGCAATCAGCACGTCTGTCTGGCTCGAGACTCCTGACTGCAATCAGCACGTGTGTGTCTGTCTGTTTCATCCAGGGATGTCCAACAGGACAACAGGACTAGCCTGGTGGTCCCAGCTCTGCTTGTGCTGTATAGCCCAACTCCTATGGTCGTTGCAGTCGACTATTGAGTCATTTAATATATACACTACCAGTCAAAAGTTTGGACACACCTATTCATTCAAGGGTTTTTCTAATTATTTTTTTACAATTTTCTACATTGTACAATAATAGTGAAGACATCAAAACTATGAAATAACACATATGGAATCATGTAGTAACCAAAACTGTGTTAAACAAATCAAAATATATTTGCGATTCTTCAAAGTAGCCACCCTTTGCCTTGATGACAGCTTTGCACACTCTTGGCATTCTCTCAACCAGCTTCATGAGGTAGTCACCTAGAACGCATTTCAATTAACAGGTGTACCTTGTTAAAAATTAATTTGTGGAATTTCTTTCCTTCTTAATGCTTTTGAGCCAATCAGTTGTGTTGTGACAAGGTCGGGGGGGTATACAGAAGATAGCCGTATTTGGTAAAAGACCAAGTCCATATTATGTCAAGAACAGCTCAAATAAGCAAAGAGAAATTACAGTCCATCATTACTTTAAGACACAAGGTCAGTCAATACGGAACATTTCAAGCACTTTGAAAGTTTCTTCAAGTGCAGTCGTGAAAACCATCAAGCACTATGATGAAACTGGCTCTCATGAGGACCACCACAGGAATGGAAGACCCAGAGTTACCTCTGCTGCAGAGGATAAGTTCATTAGAGTTACCAGCCTCAGATTGCAGCCCAAATAAATGCTTCACAGAGGTCAAGTAACAGACACATCTCAACATCAACTGTTCAGAGGGGACTGTGTGAATCAGGCCTTCATCGTCGAATTGCTGCAAAGAAACCACTACTAAAGGACACCAATAAGAAGAAGAGACTTGCTTGGGCCAAGAAACATAAGCAATGGACATTAGACCGGTGTAAATGTGTCCTTTGGTCTGATGAGTCCAAATTTGAGATTTTTGGTTCCAAACGCCGTGTCTTTGTGAGACACTGAGTAGGTGAACGGATGATCTCTGCATGTGTAGTTCCCACCGTAAAGCATGGAGGAGGAGGTGTTATGGTGTGGGGGTGCTTTGCTGGTGACACCGTCTGGGATTTATTTAGAATTCAAGGCACACTTAACCAGCATGGCTACCACAGCATTCTGCAGCGATATGCCATCCCATCTGGTTTGGGCTTAGTGGGACTATCATTTGTTTTTCAACAGGACAATGACCCAACACACCTCCAGGCTGTGTAAGGGCTATTTGACCAAGAAGGAGAGTGATGGAGTGCTGCATCAGATGACCTGGCCTCCACAATCCCCCGACCTCAACACAGTTGAGATGGTTTGGGATGAGTCGGACGGCAGAGTGAAGGAAAAGCAGCCAACAAGTGCTCAGCATATGTGGGAACTCCTTCAAGACTGTTGGAAAAGCATTCCAGGTGAAGATGGTTGAGAGAATGCCAAGAGTGTGCAAAGCTGTCATCAAGGCAAAGGGTGGCTACTTGAAGAATCTCAAATATAAAATATTTGTTTAACACTTTTTTGGTTACTACATGATTCCATATGTGGTATTTCATAGTTTTGATGTCTTCACTATTATTCTACAATGTAGAAAATTGTAAAAATAAAGAAAAACCCTTTAATGAGTAGGTGTGTCCAAACTTTTGACTGGTACTGTATATATATATATTTTTATACCTTTAACGTCAATTATCTAAAAACATTTTTGTTCATTTTCAAATACAATGTAGCTTAGACCCTATTGTACGTCATCTGAGGTGTTTGTGTTGTTCCCACCATCGGATGAGACACAGCATTCTCTAGAGTACAGGCAGATAAATGTACTAAAACGGGAATAAAATTGAAATTTCAACTTTCAAATGGTACCATAAAGATGTTGACTTGAATGGGAATATCAGTTGCTTTAATTTATACTGTCAATCCTCCGTAAGAAACCTATTGAAATCATAGAAATATAGTTAATGTAAATAATATATATATTATATTAAATATAGTTAAATACAATAGACATTCCTATTTAAGTTGACATTCAATGGTCGGTTGACCGGCGGCCATCATTGCGGTAGTGATTAGAAGTTAAAAATGTAATTCAATTGAAATGTAAATGATGTACCAGCTAAATGCAGTGGTCTGAAGGGATATGTCCATTCTATGAATTACATTTCTATGATTGAAATGACACCCAGCCTGTATTCAGGAGAATGCTGTGTCTCAACCGATGGAAGGAACAACACACACCTCAGAGGACGAACAATGGGGTCTAAACTACAACATCATTCCACACACACACACACACACACTATATATAAAAATATAAAACATGTAAAATTAGTTCACACGTTTTTAGATAATTGATGTTAAAGGTTAAAAAAAACTTTCTTAAATTAAACAACTTTTAAAAAAAATACTTTATAAATTAGTTTGACAACCCTGTTTTTAAGCTTTTCAGTGATATCAAACTCAACATGGATGTCTCATGGTAGGGCGGGAGGTAGGGTGGGTGGGAGGTAGGGTGGGAGGTAGGGTGGGAGGAAGGTAGGGTGGGAGGGAGGTAGGGTGGGAGGGAGGTAGGGTGGGAGGTAGGGTGGGAGGGAGGTAGGGTGGGAGGGAGGGTGGGAGGTAGGGTGGGAGGGAGGTAGGGTGGGAGGTAGGTAGGGTGGGAGGGAGGGTGGGAGGTAGGGTGGGAGGGAGGGTGGGAGGTAGGGTGGGAGGGAGGTAGGGTGGGAGGTAGGTAGGGTGGGAGGATGGGTGGGAGGTAGGGTGGGTGGGAGGTAGGGTGGGTGGGAGGTAGGGTGGGTGGGAGGTAGGGTGGGAGGGAGGTAGGGTGGGAGGGTGGGTGGGAGGGAGGTAGGGTGGGTGGGAGGTAGGGTGGGTGGGTGGGAGGGTGGGTGGGAGGTAGGGTGGGAGGGAGGGTGGGTGGGTGGGAGGGTGGGTGGGTGGGAGGTAGGGTGGGAGGGAGGGTGGGTGGGTGGGAGGGTGGGTGGGTGGGAGGGAGGGAGGTAGGGTGGGTGGGAGGATGGGTGGGAGGTAGGGAGGGTGGGTGGGAGGTAGGTAGGGTGGGAGGTAGGGTGGGTGGGAGGATGGGTGGGAGGTAGGTAGGGTGGGAGGTAGGTAGGGTGGGAGGTAGGTAGGGTGGGAGGTGGGAGGTAGGGTGGGAGGTAGGTAGGGTGGGAGGATGGGTGGGAGGTAGGTAGGGTGGGAGGTAGGGTGGGAGGTAGGGTGGGTGGGTGGATGGGTGGGAGGATGGGTGGGTGGGAGGATGGGTGGGAGGTAGGGTGGGAGGTAGGTAGGGTGGGAGGTAGGTAGGGTGGGAGGTAGGGTGGGAGGTAGGTAGGGTGGGAGGTAGGTAGGGTGGGAGGTAGGTAGGGTGGGAGGTAGGGTGGGAGGTGGGAGGTAGGGTGGGAGGTAGGTAGGGTGGGAGGATGGGTGGGAGGTAGGTAGGGTGGGAGGTAGGGTGGGAGGTAGGGTGGGTGGGTGGGTGGGTGGGAGGTAGGGTGGGAGGTAGGGTGGGTGGGTGGGTGGGTGGGAGGTAGGGTGGGTGGGTGGGAGGATGGGTGGGTGGGAGGATGGGTGGGAGGTAGGGAGGATGGGAGGATGGGTGGGTGGTAGGGTGGGTGGGGGGTGGGAGGTAGGGTGGGGGGTGGGTGGGAGGTAGGTAGGGTGGGAGGTAGGGTGGGTGGGAGGTAGGTAGGGTGGGAGGTAGGTAGGGTGGGAGGTAGGGTGGGAGGTAGGGTGGGTGGGAGGTAGGGTGGGTGGGAGGTAGGGTGGGAGATCCAAATGGGTCAACTTTGAGCACCCCTAGCTCCTCAAAAGGGATGCGGTCAAAAAGTGATTGAAATCAAAATGGAACGACCCAAAGACAACATTTCCAAACCCCCAAAGTTAACCCTGAGATTCAACCAAAGAAGCTGATTGTTATAAGATCACCTTTCTTCCTCCAGCGAGCGTTAGAGCCGGGCGGAGTGGAGGTCTGGGGTGGTGGAGAGGAAGGCAGGGCAGGAGGGGCTGGCATGGGGGGCCTCTGTTGTTGCTGTAGCTCAGGCCCAGAGACTTCCAGTGGAGATTGGCGGTACTGAGAGAAGGAGCCAAAGGATCCCTCAGGGAGCTGGGGCTGGTCTGTGAGGCCTGGGGAATGGGTGAGCTGGGTGGCTGACAACCCCCCACCACCAGGCTCCTGGAGGGAGAAAGCCCCAGGGAGCAGGGCCGAGTTGGGGTCCAGGCTCAGGAGAGATCCATCCTCTGGGGGATGGTAAGGGGAGGGAGCCAGGGCAGAGTGGGGGTCAGACCCAGCGGACCCAGGGACAAGGTGGGAGGGTTCGGACTCCATGGGCTCCTGCTGCTGTGGGGTCTCCTGGTCTGTACTGGAGGGGTCTGTAGCCATGGGAACAGCAGCATCAGGGTCAGCATCAGGGTCAGGCTTGACCTCTGCCTGCTCGCCAGCCTTGGCCTTGCCCCTGGCCACCTTGGCACAGGTGTGGAGGTGTTTGAGGAGGGCACGATAGGAACGTAGCTTGGAGCGACAACTCTGACACCTGACAGAGAGAGAGAGAGAGAGGGGAATAATCTATGGATTGGGAACAAGATAATCATCAAACACCTGGCAGAGGAACTTCTGGAGAATGGGAGTATCTCTATGTACACACACAAACACAAATACCTACAGGAAGTATGTGTTGGGTTTGTGGTGCTGCCTCATATGCTCCATCAGGAGCAGCATGCTGGCGAAGGAGCCGTTGCAGCCGGTCGAGGAGCAGAGGAACACTTTCCCTGAGAGGAGGGAGAGCGACAGCGAGTACATTTCATTAGATATTAAACTGATTATGGCAGTAGGCAGAGTATGAAATAGTCATGTAATCACCTTCCTCTGCTTATCTTAAATCAGCGTGAGGTCAAAATCGACGTGAGCGTACGCTGATTAAAACACCTCGTTTTCTGAGCAATCTTTCAAATTATTAGGACGTGTAAACAGCTTAAAATCGCTATTCCAGCAACGGTAGCACAAGCCTCCCTCTTATGTGCGAGTGAAGTGAGTTTGGGGAAAATAAAGTATGTATCTTATAAATAGTTCACATACAAATAGTTTTCACACCCACTTTTCAAGATGGCGGCAAGCACGTATTGTTTTGTCTGATCAGTGTTTGTAGCTGAAAACACTTTTTTTCTCTTCATTTACCTTTGTTTCATCTGGCTGTGAACACATTGGACAATAGTGCAAAATTGCATACAGTATTTTATTAAGGAGACATACAAAACAGTTCAGCTGAAACGTTTGAGGCCTAATTGGATATACCTGGGCACCCTCCTCTGCTCTGGGGCATTATCTGATCAGACACCTGGGCACCCTCCTCTGCTCTGGGGCATTATCTGATCAGACACCTGGGCACCCTCCTCTGCTCTGGGGCATTATCTGATCAGACACCTGGGCACCCTCCTCTGCTCTGGGGCGTTATCTGATCAGACACCTGGGCACCCTCCTCTGCTCTGGGGCGTTATCTGATCAGACACCTGGGCACCCTCCTCTGCTCTGGGGCATTATCTGATCAGACACCTACCTACTGCTGCTTTCATCCTTCCACCTGACATTGTGCCTTGGATGTTATTTTGGATTTACTGCCAAACTTGAACTCCACTTGGATTAACTCTTTTGGACTCTCCCGCGGCCCAGTGTAGCCTCTCTCCTCTCCTCTCCTCTCCTCTCCTCTCCTCTCCTCTCCTCTCCTCTCCTCTCCTCTCCTCTCCTCTCCTCTCCTCACCTCTCCTCACCTCTCCTCACCTCTCCTCACCTCTCCTCTCCCGCGGCCCCAGTGTAGCGCTTGCCTCCCTCCCGGTTTTCCTCCGGCCTGTACTGGAAACTACATCCCCTCCAAGGTGCTTCTCTCTTGGCTATCACAGTGGTAACACGGCCTCCGTTGCGTTGCTGTTTTGATGGGCCCCAGCACTTAAATCACATTGAGTAAGTCACCGCTCTCTCCTTGCTGTTGTTATGCTGGCCATGTTTTGTGCTTTGGTTGTGTTTATTGTGTGTCCTAGTGCTGGTTTCTAGTCTGTGGTTGGGTTCTGGCTTACCGCCTATAACTGTGGTGATCTTACAAACTCTGTAAGAGCTGATTCCTCGCCAACCTGGATTTTAACTGAATTTTTCAAAAAAATGGCGTCTACCACTTTCCGCCATACGGGGAAACTGACTTTTCCCAGACTATCAGCAACCACCTTCAGAGACGACGGTGAACGTTTCATCCCATGTAGGAGCTGCACCTAGTTTGCACAGTTCCGGGAATAATATTGACCAGACAAATTTCCATTGTGGAAACTGTCAGCTTATTGAGGAATATACACTACCGTTGAAAAGTTTGGGTTCACTTAGAAATGTCATTGTTTTCAAAAGAAAAGCAAAATGTTTGTCCATTAAAATAACATCAAATTGATCAGAAATACAGTGTAGACATTTAAATGTTGTAAATGGCTATTGTAGCTGGAAACGGCTGACTTTTAATGGAATATCTACATAGGCGTACAGAGGCCCATTATCAGCAACCATCAGTCCTGTGTTCCAATGGCACGTTGTGTTTGCTAATCCAAGTTTATCATTTTAAAAGGCTAATTGATCATTAGAAAACCTTTTTGCAATTATGTTAGCACAGCTGAAAACTGTTGTGCTGATTAAAGAAGCAATAAAACTGGCCTTCTTGAGACTAGTTGAGTATCTGGAGCATCAGCAATTGTGGGTTCGATTACATGCTCAAAATGGCCAGAAACAAATAACTTTCTTCTGAAACTCGTCAGTCTATTCTTGTTCTGAGAAATGAAGGCTATTCCATGCAAGACATTGCCAAGAAACTGAAGATCTCGTACAACGCTGTGTACTACTCCCTTCAAAGAACAGCGCAAACTGGCTCTAACCAGAATAGAAAGAGGAGTGGGAGGCCCCGGTGCACAACTGAGCAAGAGGACAAATACATTAGAATGTCTAGTTTGAGAAACAGGCGCCTCACAGGTCCTCAACTGGCAGCTTCATTAAATAGTACCCACAAAACACCAGTCTCAAAGTCAACAGTGATGAGGCGACTCCGGGATGCTGACCTTCTAGGCAGAGTTGCAAAGAAAAAGCCATAATTTAGACTGCCCATCTTACTCTTTTATTTTTATTGGCCAGTCTGAGAAATGGTTTTTGTCAGTTGTAATCTTGTACCCATTCATTTGAACTCCACTCTTAGATCTGCTATTGTTAGCTCAAAACAGGAACCCACGGTGGTCTGCTCACCCAGTGCTTTTAGTTCAAATGTGAATTCCATCAACTTGAATACCCCCTCGGTATTCAAATCACGTAGAGGGCTTGGACCTTTGAACGATAGCAACCAAAACCCATGTAAGTCAGTTTATAACATTCCATCATTGGTTACTCTGAGAGTTCCTCATATTGACATTGGCTGCGGCCTCAGACCCTGTGGTGCCAACCTTGGAAAAGTAATTCCAATTTCTTCTCCTTCCTCTATTACTAATAGGGACCAAATGGTGCAGTTCAATGCAATCTTATAGCCATACCAACTATAATCAACCATCAGACAGGGCCTGCAACCGCCTACTGAACGTAGCTTGTTTGAGTTTGCATGTGACTTTAAAAAATCGTAAAGGTCTTGGGTTGATGCATCTGAACATTAGGAGCTTATTTCCTAAACTGGATTACATCAAGATCTGGCCTATGCAGACGAATCCGGATATTCTGGTATTGACTGAAACTTGGATCTCTGGGGACATTCTGGACTCTCTTAATATTGAGGGTTATCAAGTGTTCAGAGCTGACAGAAAAGGGTAGAGGTGGTGGAGTGGCCACTTTTATAAAAAATCATTTATCTTGCCAAAAAATGTGAGCTACTATTCTTTAAGGCTTTGTCTGGGGGAAAAATGTATTCAGAACTGTTATAGGGGTCTACCGTCCTCCCTCAGCCAACCTCGAGGAGTTAAGTAGTTTGATGTCTTCTTTTACTAAATCAGAAGTTATTATCCTGGGTGACCTAAATTATGAAATGGGAAATGCAGGTTTCAGACAATCTAAAAAGACATGTGTAATGATCTAAACCTAACCCAGCTGGTGAGATCCTTTAAAGTCCTCTCGGATTGATCTTATCTTATCGAAATACACCAGAATACACCAGAGAAATATGTTTCTACTGGTGTCTTCGCCCAAGACATTTGTGACCATTGCCCAGTTGTTTGTGTAAGAAATGTCAGGCCATTGTGACGGATGGGGTTAAGTCTGAATTTCTTGAAGTACATAAAGGTGTACCACAGGGGTCGATTTTGGGACCTGTTCTCTTCACTATTTATATAAACACCATTGGTCAATCTGTAAAAAAAATGTTTAACTTCATCTATATGCGGATGATACTACTATGTATGCTATTGGCAAAACTACAGTCAGATTTTATAGCTACAGTGCATTCGGAAAGTATTCAGACCCCTTCCCCTTTTCCACTTTGTTACGTTACAGCCTTATTCTAAAATGGATTAAATAGTTTTTTCCCCCTTATCAATCTTCACACAATACCACATAATGACAAAGCAAAAACAGGTTTTTATACATTTTTGCAAATGTATTAAAAATAAAAAATTGAAATTTCACATCTACATAAGTATTCAGAACCTTTAGTCAGTACTTTGTTGAAGCACCGTTGACAGCGATTACAACCTCAAGTTGTCTTGGGTATGACGCTACAAGCTTGGCACACCTGTATTTGGGGAGTTTCTCCCATTCTTCTCTGCAGATCCTCTCAAGCTCTGTCAGGTTGGATGGGGAGCGTCGCTGCACAGCTATTTTCAGGTCTCTCCAGAGATGTTCGACCGGGTTCAAGTCCAGGCTCTGGCTGGGCCACTCAAGGACATTCAGAGACTTGTCCCAAAGCCACTCCTGCGTTGTCTTGGCTGTGTGCTTAGGGTCGTTGTCCTGTTGGAAGGTGAACCTTCGCCCCAGTCTGAGGTCCTGAGTGCTCTGGAGCAGGTTATCATCAAGGATCTCTTTGTACTTTGCTCCATTAATCTTTCCCTCGATCCTGACTAGTCTCCCAGTCCCTGCCGCTGAAAAACATCCCCACAGCATGATGCTGCCACCACCATGCTTCACTGTAGGGATGGTGCCAGGTTTCCTCCAGACATGAAACTTGGCATTCAGGCCAAAGAGTTCAATCTTGGTTTCATCAGACCAGAGAATCTTGTTTCTCATGGTCTGAGAGTCTTTAGGTGCCTTTTGGCAAACTCCAAGCGGGCTGTCATGTGCCTTTTACTGAGGAGTGGCTTCCGTCTGGCCACTCTACCATAAAGGCCTGATTGGTGGAGTGCTGCAGAGATGTTTGTCCTTCTGGAAGGTTCTCCCATCTCCACAGAGGAACTCTGGAGCTCTGTCAGAGTGACCATCAGGTTCTTGGTCCTCTGTAGATCAGCTGGTAGAGCACGGCGCTTGTAACGCCAGGGTAGTGGGTTCGATCCCCGGGACCACCCATACACCAAAAAAAAAAATATGCACGCATGACTGTAAGTCGCTTTGGATAAAAGCGTCTGCTAAATGGCATATTACTACTATTACTTCTCTGACCAAGGCCCTTCTCCCCCGATTGCTCAGTTTGGCCGGGCGGCCAGCTCCAGGAAGAGTCTTGGTGGTTACAAACTTCTTCCATGTATTATTTTACCTTTATTTAACTTGGCAAGTCAGTTAAGAACAAATTCTTATTTACAATGATGGCCTACCAAATATGATGGAGGCCACTGTGTTCTTGGGGACCTCATTTGGGCTCCTGAGTGGCGCAGCGGTCTAAGGTACTGCATCTCAGTGCTTGAGGCGTCACTACAGACCCCCTGGTTCGATTCCAGGCTGTATCACAATCCGGCCGTGATTGGGAGTCCCATAGGGCGGCGCACAATTGGCCCAACGTCGTCCGGGTTTGGCCGGGGTAGGCCGTCATTGTAAATAAAACTTTTTTTAAATAAAGGTTAAATAAAATAAATAAATAAAATTTGGAAAAGAGACGTAGGTCTCAAGATCTCTTCCCTGTCAAAATAAATGTTCAATAAATAAATAAATAATAATAAAAACGTTATATGTCCAAACTCAGAATCAAACAGGCTTCGCAAAAATAACATGGTCACTGTGATAGAACATTATTCATTTTCATAGGCTTTTTTTTCTGCATTAATTTAAGCCTCACCAGGTAGCCTGATTTCAGATGTGTCCATGTAAACAGGATTATTAGGGAAATCGTGCATCTTGCAAAGCATGTAAACTTTTTAAACAAACTATTATATTAAAAGCTGCAATATGTTACTTTTTGGGCGACCCAACGAAATGAACATAGAAATGTGTGTTATAGATCTGTCATTCTCATTGAAAGCAAGTCTAAGAAGCTGTAGATCTGTTCTATATGCTCTATTTCTATGCTTCCCGTTCTCAAGTTTTGTTTTTGCGTCTTTTACTTTCGGTTTTTGTACACCAGCTTCAAACAGATGAAAATACAATATTGTTGGTTATTGAAAATATATTTCACAGCGGTTTAGATGGTCCAATGATTCTCTACACTATACTTGGTTGTTCTGTCACTTAAACTGAAATTAGGCGACCTATTAGAATTTCAGCAACCAGGAAACGGCGGAGCGATTTCTGCATAGTGCAGCTTTAATCTGACTTATAATAGTAACTGATCCTCTTTATACACACAGCAGTTTTATAATATGGGGAGACGGATCTCACAAGACCTTCCCCGATTCCTAGTTTCCACTCCTCTTCCACTCCCTTCTTCCACTCCCAAAAAAAAACATGTCTCCTCCAGGATCCAATAAAAACGTGTCTCCTCCAGGATCCAATAAAAACGTGTCTCCTCCAGGATCCAATAAAAACGTGTCTCCTCCAGGATCCAGGAGGTGTTTTGTAAGACACAGGTGTGTTGTACTCTATGAGCTTACCTGGGAGGGACTGAGTGGGAATGTGATTCTGATGGTCCTTGATGTGTCTGGCCAGGCTGTCTGGGTCCGTGTAGACTCGTTGGCAGCCATATAATGTGCAGGTTAATCTCTGACCTATGGAGAGAGGAAACACACAACACAAGTCATCCTGTAGCTACTAGTCTCAGAAATCCCAGACCATAGGAACATTGTTAATGTAGGAGGCAACCAGTCCACCTATGGAGACTATGTAGCTACAGGAGTGAGACAATCTGTTGCCACCTGCTCATATAGTGTGGTAGCCCAATAATGGACTGAAGGAGTCTTAACGTTACTCCTTACAGTCCAAGGACCTTGTTCTGTCGAGGCGAACTGGCTCTGAAAGCCAAAACAGCCAAATACTCCCATCTAAAACGTGAATCGATTCTCAATTAAGGTACGGCTCTAGAAACACAAAGCCCTCTACTTTCATACCACATCAAAATAATTTCACAAAACGCTAAATACACACTTACTGTATACTGTTTTAACACAGTTGCAGCCGATAATATTGTTCAGCGACAATTAGGCCTGGCTCGCAGTCTGCGTTCCAATTCATCCCAAAGTTGTTCGATGGGGTTGAGGTCAGGGCTCTGTGCAGGCCAGTCAAGTTTTTCCACACCGATCTCGACAAACCATTTCTATATGGACCTCAGTTTGTGCACGAGGGCATTGTCATGCTGAAACAGGAAATGGCCTTCCCCAAACTGTTGCCACAAAGTTGGAAGCACAGAATCGTCTAGAATGTCATTGTATGCTGTAGTGTTAAGATTTCCCTTCACTGGAACTAAGGGGCCGAGCCCGAACCATGAAAAACAGCCCCAGACCATTATTCCTCCTTGCACCAAACTTTACAGTTGGCACTATGCATTGGGGCAGGTAGCGTTCTACTGGCATCCACCAAACCAAGATTAGTCCGTCGGACTGCCAGATCGTGAAGCGTGATTCATCACTCCAGAGAACGTGTTTCCACTGCTCAAGAGACCAATGGCGGCGAGCTTTAAACCACTCCAGCCGACGCTTGGCATTGCACATGGTGATCTTAGGCTTGTGTGCAGCTGCTTGGCCATGGAAACCCATTTCATGAAGCTCCCGACTAAAAGTTATTGTGCTGAAGTTGCTTCCAGAGGCAGTTTGGAACTCGGTAGTGAGTGTTGCAACCGAGGACAGACAATGTTTACGCGCTACAGCACTCGGCGGTCCCGTTCTGTGAGCTTGTGTGGCCTACCACTTCGCGGCTGAGCCGTTGTTGCTCCTAGACGTTGCCACTTCACAATAACAGCACTTTAGGGCTGTCCCTGTCAATAAAGATCTTAGTCGACCTAAAGTCGTCTGTTCTTTCAACCAATCAATTGGTTGACATTTTTAAATGTGTATTTTTCCATAGACACACCCTACCAGTTTTAATACAATCAACTATATGCATTGAGCTTGTCTGATGCTTTAAGCTTACTGTTTGATAAAATAAGACACAAATGACTCAAGAGGGAGCCAGAGATCTAGATAACCAACCATTCTCCTCCCTCTCCTGCTGGCTTTCGCAGATTCTGCCGTTACTCTCCTGAAGTTGCCGATAAAATCAAAATTGTATCCAAATCTAAATGAAAATGATACAAACCTAAAAAGTAACTTTGATTGCCATTGCCAACTATATGTAAAAATTGCCTACATAAAGCCAACAAACACAAACATCGCAGTCTGCAGGTAGAAATGATCCTGATAAAAATAAATATCCTATAAATCACATTGGCTATGCATGGCCTGTCTGCAACGAACAAGAAACATTGTATCAACTATTAACTTGGGTCTGGCCCAGCGAATTTGCAACATTGTATAAAATATTCTGGGTCCTCAGAGTTTCCTGTGCCAGTGAGCTCGGGACAGACACATCCTATTTGCGCAAGGTATAAGCAGTGCTTGACTTGGGCAGGAGCTCACCGGAGCGGAGTACCGGCACCTCAAATTCTCTAGTGCTTGAGCTCCTGTTCCTCTTATAGAATGTTAGCTCAAAAGTATTGTGGAGCTCCTGCACCTAAATATAAACAGTACCAGCCCCAAAATGAGTACCGGAACCTATTTCAGTCCAAGTCAAGCACTGATAATCAGGTAGGCCTATTTTATGACGTTTCCACTGGATCAGAGCATGACATTTTTTCCTTTCACGCTGAGTGGTTATTGAACGGGAGAGAGCTGGGAAGATTTTTCAAATACATTGAGGAACTATTGTAATTCTCAATGGATGTAGAAACAGACTTTGTTTGCTTGCTGTTTGAGGTGAAGAAAACATTACTTTGAGAAGCTCCGCAGGTCATTAGTGGTGGTGCGTTAAACCAATCATAAATACTATCAGATCCCCAAATGGGCACATTTATAGGCCTACATTTGGGCGCAGGCCAGGTAGCCTATAGGACGACTTCTATGAATAATCAGGCCAGGTAGCCTATAGGCCGACTTCTATGAATAATCAGGCCAGGTAGTCTATAGGCCGACTTCTAAGCGTAATCAGGTGCGTGTCCTTACTCAACATTCACAGGAGCGCTCCAAACAAAAGACATTGACTAAATTGACAAAACTCGTAGATGGAATGAAATAAACCAAAACTTGTTTCTCACAAGTGTAGCATAGGTTGTGCACTCTGCAAACAATGTGTCCACTCCGACAATGAGAAAGGTAAAACTGTAATAATTATAATAATAATAATAATAATAATATTGAATGCATTAACAGAAATTACCGTAACCAAAGTAACAAACATCGTAGATTACAAATTATAGGAATTAACGGTAAATGTACTACTGGTGATATACACTATCAGTCAAAAGTTTGACCTGCTGGCAGCAAATAATTCTACAGCAGGATGAATCTAGCTGTGGGACACAACATTGGGAGTCTGTGTATTGGTTAGACTCCCTGAATTGTGAATCGTTCTGGTGGCCGGCGACGGAAAATAACCCTACCACAATATAGCCGGCTACACCAAATCAAACGTTTCCTGTCAACAAAGGCATATGTATAATCTCTCGGAACTCTTCTTACCAGATGTAAAGTGAAAAGTTTTTTTTTTGGGTGTAGCCGGCTATATTGTGGCAGGGTTATTTTCCGTTGCCACCCACCAAAACGATTCACAACTCCGGGAGTCCAACCAATACACAGACTCCCGGCTCTGCTGACAAGTGTTTTGCTCCGCTCATACAGGAGTAATAAAGGTATATTGTTATAATTATTTTATTTTTTTAATTTGGGGGGGGGAGGGGGTCAATTTTTTAAAATAATGTTATATTTTTTAAAATGTTGATTTATCAGGGGATGGTGCTGCACCCTCAGCCCCCATACTTTCCACGGCTATGGCCACAACTAGACATTTACGTCATTTAGCAGACGCTCTTATCCAGAGCGACTTTCTGGAGCAATTAGGGTTAAGTGCCTTGCTCAAGGGCACATCGACAGATTTTTCACCTAGTTGGCTCGGGGATTAGAACCAGCGACCTTTCGGTTACTGGCACAACGCTCTTAACCACTAAGCTACCTGCCACCCCCCAGGGCTCCTTTCAAATGTATCATGAAATAATCTAATTTGTATGCCTAGCATTCAACAAATGTAGAAAATTGTAAACATGTAAACATTGCTTAAGTCTTAGTCGCAAATGACAGCTCCAATATCTCCCCTATTGCGAAGGACATGTGAACGAGAGGCTTGTATATCCATGACTCTTTACAGTTCGCCGGTAGGGGAGATGTACTCTGGACAACAAATTAACGGAACGAGTCAAACGATTCGTTCTTTTGACTGAACGACTCAAAAAGATCCGAGTCAGTAAAAATAGCCTAACTTCCCATGACTAGCGCCGGAGCTCCGTTATCAATCGTCCCATCACTAATGAGTACAGTTAGCTATTAGTAAAAACGGTGTTGTTGTTGCATAAAACCTTGTGTTGTGTTGCTTGTAGGCTGCGGTAGTGGTGCTGAGGCCATCCCCGTAGACATGGTGGTGTTGGTGGGGGAAGAGCGGTCAACTGGCGGTACGGGAGAAGTCGACAGCAGTCTCACTAGTTCAGACTACCTAAAACAAATGAATCCACGCTGTCATATCAATGTAACGGACATGTAGTTAGCTAGGCATGCTAGGTTAGTTAGCTATATTCATTCCTTGGCCAGCTATCCATTCAGAACAGTCGCAGACACTTTTCGGTAGCTAGCGTATTAGATAAACAGAACAAAAAAAAATATTCGCTAAGGAAATGATTAGCTAGCTATGTAACCAGACAAATAACTCTTACCATAGCACATTTGTAATTAGGATTATCAATTTAAATCGTTGACCATTTAGCGAGCAAGAGAGGAAAACGTTAAGATAGGTTTCTTTACCAGCTTCTCGTCAGCAACATACAAAAAAGTACTTCCGGGTCACGGAATTGCGGAACCGGTTCAAAACAAAATTCCCCCACATAATATTTACTTTGAGGGGAAAAAAACATTGTAACGGACATGTAGTTAGCTAGGCATGCTAGGTTAGTGTCATTGACCTATATTTATTCATGATATATGAAAAATGGTCTAAACATTAATAATGATCCATATTTGTTAATATTTAAGTGACATTTGCATTGGACTCCACTTTCACTGCGACACATTGAGACACAGGAAATTGTGTATGGCGCTATAGAGCCCCACAGTCGAGGTGTCATAACACCCAAAAACCTAGCAGTCAAACAGGGAAATGGTTCCAATCGTTTTTCCACCATTCATTTTTTCCATAGGGGATGAATGGTGGAAAAACGATCGGAACCATTTCCCTGTTTGACCGCTAGGTTTTATGGGTATTATGACTCGTACTGTGGTACTCTATATCTGCAAAACTTGCTATTTAAGGGATGCAAAATGTGCAGGGACGCTGCTTGGGGTGTAAATTATTTTACTTCGACACATACTTTAGGAAATTGTGTACAGTGCAACACGTATGTCCAATATGAAAACGTACGGAACATGCAATATGAACAGGCTAAAAAAACTATGGGTTTTAAATGTGTTTTCTAAAGTTGATTATTATAATTATAATGATATTATTATTAATATTGTTATTACTAATATTATTAATAGTAGCGTTATAAATAATGTTTTGTTATTTGTCATACTGTTGTTACCATAATAACTATCTAGTAATAATAATAATACTATTGTTATTACTATTATTATTAATAGTAGCATTATAAATAATGTTTTGTTATTTGTATTACTGTTGTTACCATAATAACTATCTAGTAATAATTACTTTTAATGCTGTTAACAATATTGTCAATGCTATAATATTATTTGTGCTATTAAGGCTATAACTATTTTCCTTTTTGATTTTGTTAAACAAAATTCTAAGTCTGCTAACATTTCCTAATAAAATGTAACGAATTTAACAATCTTCATTGCGGGACTTTTATTTTGAAGGGAAGCACGCGGTACCGCGCGGTGAAACACCGCTTCCCATTCATTTTCAATGGAAGGAAAGCGGTGAGAAGCGGAGAGGGCGGTGAAAAAGTTAGACTGCGGCGCCACTCGGGAGGCCGGTACAACAGTAAATGGTTGTATTGTTGTTAGTAAAGTTAGCTTGCTGGATAGCCAATCATTGTTATTTACATCTGTTTGGAATCCTATCTTGCGTCATGCCTGAAATGCAGCCACTGTCATAACCAATGTCAACCCTCGTTACACAGCTAGCTAGTAAAACGATTTACAGTTGCCAATGTTACACGTTTGCTAACAAGTTCCAAATTAGCAGGCACCAGTTTTACTGCGGTCAAGCCATCCGCTCTTCAGTTTCCTCCTGAATACACAACTCTTTAAAGGTATCATGTGTTTTCTGGGTAACTGAGTCTGATGCTCTCATGCAGATAGAGACGATGGCTACAAATAATTGAAACAGTTTGAAGCACACTTATTCAATCTTCCATAATCAAAATTATACCAAATCATTTATTTTATTTTCGTGTCTCATCAAATATTACTTCGATATCAAGGGTAGAGTGAGGCTGCAGTAGCCTACCGTGGGTGCTGTTTAGCACATGTTAAATTGCGAAAGCAAGATGTGTTTATGGTCATGACATACTAACACACACAGCTTCACAGGAAGATCGAAGTGAGCTAGATAGGTTTTTCTTTCTTTGTCTTTGTATTTCATTAGAGATGATACATTTAAGAGTGTTGAATAACTACCTTTTACTTGGTCTATCCCCACATTCTTTGTCTTCATCGTTTTAAATAGTTATATTACACTGAACTTTGATGACCCCATGTCAAAAGAATTGACAGTGAAAATGTCTGGCAGACGTGTAGCTCAGTTGGTAGAGCATGGCGCTTGCAACGCCAGGGTTGTGGGTTCGATTCCCACGGGTGGACAGTATGAAAACAATAATGTATGCACTCGCTAACTGTAAGTCGCTCTGGATAAGAGCGTCTGCTAAATGACTACAATGTAGTAGATAATTAATCCAGTGTGATGACCATCTTAAAATATGGGGTAAAACAATTGTTTTCTATATTACAGTGAACTTTGAGGGTGCCCATTTTATGACAGATTAAAGATGTTTTGTGACATATGTGCAACACTAGTAGATCGATACTCCATTGTCACGAAGGTTGTAAAGCATAACATGCCCATATTATGCCAGCTCGAAGATGGGGAAAATAATTGTTTCGTCCTATTATAGTGAACTTTGAGGGATTCTAATTCAGTTTTAACACAGTAAAAACGGAAGGTAAACACTGTGACACGCATGCCACTGGTAGATCAACAATCTATTGTCATTAACATTGGAAAGCATAAGATGCCCATATTATGCCTGCTACAAGACGGGGAAAAATACTTGTTTTGTCCTATTATTACTGTGGACTATTACACACACCGGTCTGAAATGGGGATAAAAGTCAGGAGACTGAGATGGCCATTGCTAAATGTTGATTTTGTGGTCAATTAACCACTGCTTTATAATAATATTTATCAAGGGTGCCAGTGATTTCAGAGGTGACTGTATGAGTGGACTAGAGAATATCTACTTTAAGGGGGTAGGTGTCCATTTAGGATAGAGCAAGAGGCATGGTTAAAAGCACCCTCCCTCCCTTCACATACATTTGACCTTTTGCACATTTTGTTACGTTACAGCCTTATTCTAAAATTGATAGAATTGTTTGTCTTTTCTCATCAAACTACACACAATACCCCATAATGACAAAGCAAAAACAGGTTTTTAGAAATGTTTGAAAATGTTTTACAAATAAGACACTGAAATATCACATTTACATAAGTATTGAGACCCTTTACTCAGTACTTTGTTGAAGCACCTTTGGCAGTGGATTACAGCCTCCAGTCTTCTTGGGTATGACGCTACAAGCTTGGCACACCTGTATTTGGTGGGTTTCTCCCATTCTTCTCTGCAGATCCTCTCAAGCTCTGTCAGGCTGGATGGAGAGCATCGCTGCACAGCTATTTTCAGGTCTCTCCAGAGATGTTTGATCGGGTTCAAGTCCGGGCTCTGGCTGGGCTAAGTCTGAGGTCCTGAGCTCTCTGGAGCAGGTTTTCATCAAGGATCTCTCTGTAATTTGCTCCGTTAATCTTTCCCTCAATCCTGACTAGTCTCCCAGTCCTTGCCGCTGAAAAACATCCCCACAGTATGATGCTGCCACCCCCATGCTTCACCGTAAGGATGGTGCCAGGTTTCCTCCAGACGTGACGCTTGGCATTCAGGCCAAAGAGTTCAATCTGGGTTTCATCAGACCAGAGAATCTTGTTCTCATGGTCTGAGAGTCTTTAGGTGCCTTTTGGCAAACTCCAAGCGGGCTGTCATGTGCCTTTTACTGAGGAGTGGCTTGCGTCTTGCCACTCTACCATAAAGGCCTGATTGGTGGAGAGCTGCAGAGATGGTTGTCCTTCTGGAAGATTCTCCCATCTCCACAGAGGAACTCTGGAGCTCTGTCAGAGTGACCATCTGGTTCTTGGTCACCTCCCTGACCGAGGCCCTTCTCCCCCGATTGCTCAGTTTGGCCGGGCGGCCAGCTCTAGGAAGGGTCTTGGTGGTTCCAATCTTCTTCCATTTAAGAATGATGGAGGCCACTGTGTTCTTGGGGACCTTCAATGCTACAGAAATGTTTTGGTACCCTTCCCCATATCTGTGCCTCGACACAATCCTGTCTCGGAGCTCTACAGACAATTCCTTCGACCTCATGGCTTGGTTTTTGCTCTGACATGCACTGTCAACTGGGTGACCTAATTTTACATTTACATTTTAGTCATTTAGCAGACGCTCTTATCCAGAGTGACTTACAGTTAGTGAGTGCATACATTTTCATACTGGCCCCCCGTGGGAATCGAACCCACAACCCTGGCGTTGCAACACAGGTGTGTGTTTTTCCAAATCATGTCCAATCAACTGAATTGACCACAGGTGGACTTCAATCAAGTTGTAGAAACATCTCAAGGATGATCAATAGAAACAGGATGCACCTGAGCTCAATTTCGAGTCTCATAGCAAACGGTCTGAATACTTATGTAAATAAGGTATATATATATTTTTGTTTTGTTTTATAAATTAGCAAACATTTCTCAAAACCTGTTTTCGCTTTGTCATTACGGGGTATTGTGTGTAGATTGATTAAAACTGTAATCCATTTTAGAATAAGGCTGTTACTTAACAAGTTGTGGAAAAAGGGAAAGAACCATGGCTGAGGGTATATACAGTTGAAGTCGGATGTTTACATCCTCTTTGGTTGGAGTCATTAAAACTAGTTTTTTCAACCACTCCGCAAATGTCTTGTTAACAAACTATAGTTTTGGCAAGTTGGTTAGGACATCTACTTGGTGCATGACTGTCACACCCTGGCTCTGGGGACTCTATATGTTGAGCCAGGGTGTGTAGATTCTATGTGTTTTTGTTCTATGTTCACAGTCTAGCTTTGTATTTCTATGTTGGCCAGAGTGGTTCCCAATCAGAGGCAACGAGTGTCAGCTGTTGCTGGTTGTCTCTGATTGGGAGCCATATTTAGACAGGCTGTGTTCCCACAGGTGTTGTGGGATCTTGTTCCGTTTGGTTTGTTCCGTGTTGGTTGTGTTTAACCTAGGACGTCACGTCATCGTTTATTGTTTTGTTCGTATTATCACTAAAGATAATAAAGTATGTTCGCTCATAACGCTGCGCCTTGGTCTACTCCATTCAACGATCGTGACAATGACACAAGTCATTTTTCCAACAATTGTTTACAGACAGATTATTTCACTTGTAATTCACTGTATCACAATTCCAGTGGGTCAGAAGTTTACATACACTAAGTTGACTGTGCCTTTAAAAGCTTGGAAAATTCCAGGAAATGATGTCATGGCTTTAGAAGCTTCTGATAGGCTAATTGACATAATTTGAGTCAATTGGAGGTGTACCTGTGGATGTATTTAAAGGCCTACCTTCAAACCCAGTGCCTTTTTGCTTGACATCATGGGAAAATCAAAAGAAATCAGCCAAGACCTCAGAACAAAAATTGTAGACCTCTACAAGTCTGGTTCATCCTTGGGAGCAATTTCCAAACGCCTGAAGGTACCACGTTCATCTGTACAATGTACAGTGTAATTGCCCCCTTACACTCAAAAACCAAACACTGCATTCCACAGTAAGAACCTCATACCAAAGGTCAAGCATGGTGGTGGTGGTGTGATGGTTTGGGGATGCTTTGCTGCCTCAGGACCTGGACGACTTGCCTTAATAGGAGGAACCATGAATTCTGCTATGTATCATAGAATTCTACAGGAGAATGTCAGACCATCCGTCTGTGAGCTGAAGCTGAAGCGCAGCTGGGTCATGCAGCAAGACAATGATCCAAAACACACAATCAAGTCTACATGAAAATTGCTAAAAAGCAACAAATTGGACGTTTTGGAATGGCCTAGTCAAAGTCTAGACCTAATCCCAATTGAGATGTTGTGGCGACGAGCGAGCATGCTTGAAAACCCACACGTCACTGAGTTAAAGCAGTTCTGCATGGAAGAGTGGGCCAAAATTCCTCCACAGCGACGTGAGAGACTGATCAACAACTACAGGAAGCATTTGGTTGGAGTCATTGCAGCTAAAGGTGGCACAACCAGTTATTGAGTGCAAGGGGGCAATTACTTTTTCACACAGGGGAATTGGGTGTTGCATTACTTTGTTTATGAAATAAATATGTAATTGTTGTGTTATTTGTTCACTTATGTTCCCTTTATCTAATATTAGGTTTTGGTTGAAGATCTGATAACATTCAGTATCACAAATATGCAAAAGTAGAGAAAATTAGAAAGGGGGCAAATACTTTTTCATAGCACTGTATATATTTTAAATAACACTGTATATGTTTAAAGTACTTTGTATGTATATATATATATATATATATATATATATATATATATATATATATACAGTGGGGGAAAAAAGTATTTAGTCAGCCACCAATTGTGCAAGTTCTCCCACTTAAAAAGATGAGAGAGGCCTGTAATTTTCATCATAGGTACATGTCAACTATGACAGACAAATTGAGGAAAAAAAATCCAGAAAATCACATTGTATGATTTTTCATGAATTTATTTGCAAATTATGGTGGAAAATAAGTATTTGGTCACCTACAAACAAGCAAGATTTCTGGCTCTCACAGACCTGTAACTTCTTCTTTAAGAGGCTCCTCTGTCCTCCACTCGTTACCTGTATTAATGGCACCTGTTTGAACTTGTTATCAGTATAAAAGACACCTGTCCACAACCTCAAACAGTCACACTCCAAACTCCACTTTGGCCAAGACCAAAGAGCTGTCAAAGGACACCAGAAACAAAATTGTAGACCTGCACCAGGCTGGGAAGACTGAATCTGCAATAGGTAAGCAGCTTGGTTTGAAGAAATCAACTGTGGGAGCAATTATTAGGAAATGGACCACTGATAATCTCCCTCGATCTGGGGCTCCACGCAAGATCTCGCCCTGTGGGGTCAAAATGATCACAAGAACTGTGAGCAAAAATCCCAGAACCACACAGGGGGACCTAGTGAATGACCTGCAGAGAGCTGGGAACAAAGTAACAAAGCCTACCATCAGTAACACACTACGCCGCCAGGGACTCAAATCCTGCCGTGCCAGACGTGTCCCCCTGCTTAAGCCAGTACATGTCCAGGCCCGTCTGAAGTTTGCTAGACTGCATTTGGATGATCCAGAAGAGGATTGGGAGAATGTCATATGGTCAGAGGAAACCAAAATATAACTTTTTGGTAAAAACTCAACTTGTCGTGTTTGGAGGACAAAGAATGCTGAATTGCATCCAAAGAACACCATACCTACTGTGAAGCATGGGGGTGGAAACATCATGCTTTGGGGCTGTTTTTCTGCAAAGGGACCAAGACGACTGATCCGTGTAAAGGAAAGAATGAATGGGGCCATGTATCGTGAGATTTTGAGTGAAAACCTCCTTCCATCAGCAAGGGCATTGAACATGAAACGTGGCTGGATCTTTCAGCATGACAATGATCCCAAACACACCGCCCGGGCAACGAAGGGGTGGCTTCGTAAGAAGCATTTCAAGGTCCTGGAGTGGCCTAGTCAGTCTCCAGATCTCAACCCCATAGAAAATCTTTGGAGGGAGTTGAAAGTCTGTGCTGCCCAGCGACAGCCCCAAAACATCACTGCTCTAGAGGAGATCTGCATGGAGGAATGGGCCAAAATACCAGCAACAGTGTGTGAAAACCTTGTGAAGACTTACAGAAATCGTTTGACCTGTGTCATTGCCAACAAAGGGTATATAACAAAGTATTGAGAAACTTTTGTCATTGACCAAATACTTATTTTCCACCAGAATTTGCAAATAAATTCATTAAAAGTCCTACGATGTGATTTTCTGGATTTTTTTTTCTCATTTTGTCTGTCATAGTTGACGTGTACCTATGATGAAAATTACAGGCCTCTCTCATCTTTTTAAGTGGGAGAACTTGCACAATTGGTGGCTGACTAAATACTTATTTTCCCCATTGTATATATATATATTTTATACCTACAGGAGTCCTAAAATTCAAAATCAAATAGCTAAATGATCCATGGTATAACCATCTTAAAACAATTCCATATGTTAGCTTAGTAGCTTAATATGGAATTGGCTTAAGATGCCAATAAATACCTTAACGTAATATAATTGCACCTTTAATTCATAGATCAACAGACACATCTGACGGATTACGAGAACAAGTCAAAGTCAACCATGTGAAATGCAATTTTTTTTATTAGTTAATGAAAATGTATCAGTTCTGAATAGTCTGGTACCAAAACAAATACTCCATGTAGATCTATGATGTAAACACAAAAAGCCTTTCAGTGTCAGTGTCATAACACAACAGCCGTATGGGGGCAGAGTGGGGTCCTGAGACAGCGTCGGTGCCGGTCGAGGTCTCCAGAACTGGCTGGCTGGTTGGCTGGCTGGTTGGCTGGCTGGTTGGCTGGCTGGTTGGCTGGCTGGTTGGCTGGCTGGTTGGCTGGCTAGTTGCCGAGGCAAGGGTTGTCTGGCTGGTTGGCTGGCTGGTTGGCTGGCTGGTTGGCTGGCTGGTTGGCTGGCTAGTTGCCGAGGCAAGGGTTGTCTGGCTGGTTGGCTGGCTGGTTGGCTGGCTGGTTGGCTGGCTAGTTGCCGAGGCAAGGGTTGTCTGGCTGGTTGGCTGGCTGGTTGGCTGGCTAGTTGCCGAGGCAAGGGTTGTCTGGCTGGTTGCCACCATGCCAGGGAGGGGTTTGAGCTTTGCCTCCAGACACTTCCTCCTCACATGCATCTCCAGCTGGCGTCTCTCCTGGGTCGGGGTCACTGGGGTCGGGGGCATCTGGAGGGAGGACTGGTCCAGAGATTGGCTGGGTCTGGTAGCGTGGGTCTCGCCTGGCTGGGGAGTAGTGGTGCTGCTGGCGGTGGTGAAGGGAGGCCTGCTGTTTGCAGGTGAGCTGTCCTTGAGTTTGGCTGTAGCTGCAGGACTTGTAGCCTGGGTCTCCTCTCTCTCCTCCCCTGGCCTTGTCCTGTCACTCAGCCTGAAACACAACTCGGTGTTTCGCTGCCCTTGGCCAACATGGTCGCTCACGTTGCCCATGATCTTGCCAGGGATCTTACCCATCTTGCCGTCTCCGGAAGCGGGGGGTACCTGGGCAGCCAGGTTGGCAAGGTGATCTCCCACGTTCCTGGTGACCAGCTTGGGGAATCCCCAGAGGCGCTGGCTCTGCTTGCGGCGGACGTGGGACTCCAGCTTCTCCTGGATATCCTGGGTGATAAAAGGGATCTGGGCCCCATCCTGCACGTACATCTGGATGGACGGCTTTGGTTGACCTTTAGAAAATAAAATACAAATAAATTACGAATAAATAGAAAATGGTGGGTGCAGGAGTTTATATTTTTTTACAGTGTAGATTTTTGGGGCAGTAACTTCAATCATCAAAAAGGACATAAGAGACTTGACTCTTCTAAACACTTGATAAGCTTGGTGGTGTTAACTCTTCTAAAGACTTGATAAGCTTGGTTTTACCTTTACCCTCCGACCCACTGGCATGGAGACTGGCATGGAGACTAGGAGGGTTGTTGACACGCTGTGGGGAGAATGCTGGAAGGCTGGTGGTTTTCCTTGCGATCCTTCTTGTTTTAGCCTGTGATGTGGTTGAGGTCGTGATCGGGTTTGAGGTGGACTGGGTGGTATCGAGGTGGGTGGAGGTAGAGGTCGGGTTTGAGGTGGTGGTCCCTCCTCCCTTCAGTCTCTCATTATGGGCGACCTTAGATTAGATTACATCAGATTACATCAGATTACCACCAAACCCAACAACTCCTCACCAGGGTCCCAAATGGCACCCTATTCTCAACATATATACACTACCAGTCAAAAGTAGTGCACTATATATACAGTACCAGTCAAAGGTTTCGACACACCTACTCATTCAAGGGTTTTTCTTTATTTTTACTATTTTCTACATTGTAGAATAATAGTGAAGACATCAAAACTATGAAAGAACACATATGGAATCATGTAGTAACCAAAAAAGTGTTAAACAAATCAAAATATATTTTATATTTGAGATTCTTTAAATAGCCACCCTTTGCCTTGATGGCAGCTTTGCACACTCTTGGCATTCTCTCAACCAGCTTCATGAGGTAGTTACTTGGAATGCATTTCAATTAACAGGTGTGCCTTGTTAAAAGTTAATTTGTGGAATTTCTTTCCTTCTTAATGCGTTTGAGCCAATCAGTTGTGTTGTGACAAGGTCGGGGGGGGTAAACAGAAGATAGCCCTATTTGGTAAAAGACCAAGTCCATATTATGGCAAGAACATCTCAAATAAGCAAAGAGAAACGACAGTCCAGCATTACGTTAAGACATGAAGGTCAGTCAATACGGAACATTTCAAGAACTTTGAACGTTTCTTCAAGTGCAGTCGCAAAAACCATCAAGCGCTATGATGAAACTGGCTCTTTTGAGGACCGCCACAGGAATGGAAGACCCAGAGTTACCTCTGCTGCAGAGGATAAGTTCATTAGAGTTACCAGCCTCAGAAATTACAGCCCAAATAAATGCTTCACAGAGTTCAAGTCACAGACACATCTCAACATCAACTGTTCAGAGGGGACTGTGTGAATCAGGCCTTCATGGTCGAATTATTGCAAAGCAACCACTACTAAAGGACACCAATAATAAGAAGAGACTTGCTTGGGCCAAGAAACACGAGCAATGGACATTAGACCGGTGGAAATGTGAGATTTTTGGTTCCAATCGCCTTGTCTTTGTGAGACGCGGTGTGGGTGAACGGATGATCTCCGCATGTGTACTTCCCACCGTAAAGCATGGAGGAGGAGGTGTTATGGTGTGGGGGTGCTTTGCTGGTGACACTGTCTGTGATTATTTCGAATTCAAGGCACACTTAACCAGCATGGCTACCACAGCATTCTGCAGCGATACACCATCCCATCTGGTTTGGGCTTAGTGGGACTCTCATTTGTTTTTCAGCAGGCCAATGACCCAACACACCTCCAGGCTGTGTAAGGGCTATTTGACCAAGAAGTAGTGCTGCATCAGATGACCTGGCCTCCACAATCCCCCGACCTCAACCCAATTGAGATGGTTTGGGATGAGTTGAACGGCAGAGTGAAGGAAAAGCAGCCAACAAGTGCTCAGCATACAGTGGTGTGAAAAAGTGTTTGCCCCCTTCCTGATTTGTTATTTGTTTGCATGTTTGTCACACATAAATGTTTCAGATCATCAAACAAATTTAAATATTAGTCAAAGATAACACAAGTAAACACAAAATGCAGTTTTGAAATGAAGGTTGTTATTATTAAGGGAAAACAAAATCCAAACCTACATGGCCCTGTGTGAAAGTGTTTGCCCCCCCTTATAACAGAACTCAACTGTGGTTTATCACACCTGAGTTCAATTCCTCTAGCCACACCCAGGCCTGATTACTGCCACACCTGTTCTCAATCAAGGAATCACTTAAATAGGACCTGTCTGACAAAGTGAAGTAGACCAAAAGATCCTCACAAGCTAGACATCATGCCGAGATCCAAAGAAATTCAGGAACAAATGAGAAAGAAAGTAATTGAGATCCATCAGTCTGGAAAAGGTTATAAAGCCATTTCTAAAGCTTTGGGACTCCAGCGAACCACAGTGAGAGCCATTATCCACAAATGGCGAAAACATGGAACAGTGGTGAACCTTCCCAGGAGTGGCCGGCCGACCAAAATTACCCCAAGAGCGCAGCGACGACTCATCCAAGAGGTCACAAAAGACCCCACAACAACATCCAAAGAGCTGCAGGCATCACTTGCCTCAGTTAAGGTCAGTGTTCATGACTCCACCATAAGAAAGAGACTTGGAAAAAATGGCCTGCATGGCAGAGTTCCAAGACGAAAACCACCCCTGAGAAAAAATAACACATTAAGGCTTATCTCATTTTTGCCAGAAAACATCTTGATGATCCCCAAGACCTTTGGGAAAATACTCTGTTGAAGTTGAACTTTTTGGAAGGTGTGTGTCCCATTACATCTGGCGTAAAAGTAACACCGCATAACACCGCATTTACCAACAGTAAAATATGGTGGTGGTAGTGTGATGGTCTGGGCCTGTTTTGCTGCTTCAGGACCTGGAAGACTTGCTGTGATAAATGGAACCATGAATTCTGTTGTCTACCAAAAAATCCTGAAGGAGAATGTCCGACCATCGGTTCGTGACCTGAAGCTGAAGTGAACTTGGGTTCTGCAGCAGAACCATGATCCAAAACACACCAGCAAGTCCACCTCTGAATGGCTGAAGAAAAACAAAATGAAGACTTTGGAGTGGCCTAGTCAAAGTCCTGACCTGAATCCTATTGAGATGCTGTGGCATGACCTTAAAAAGGCAGTTCATGCTCGAAAACCCTCCAATGTGGCTGAATTACAACAATTCTGCAAAGATGTGGGCCAAAATTCCTCCACAGCGCTGTAAAAGACTCATTGCAAGTTATCGCAAACGTTTGATTGCAGTTGCTGCTGCTAAGGGTGGCCCAACCAGTTATTAGGTTGTAGGGGGCACTCACTTTTTCACACAGGGCCATGTGGGTTTGGATTTTGTTTTCCCTTAATAATAACAAACTTCATTTCAAAACTGCATTTTGTGTTTAATTGTGTTATCTTTGACTAATATTTAAATGTGTTTGATCTGAAACATTTAAGTGTGACAAACATGCAAACAAATAAGAAATCAGGAAGGGGGCAAACACTTTTTCACACCACTGTATATGGGAACTCCTTCAAGACTGTTGGAAAAGCATTCCAGGTGAAGCTGGTTGAGAGAATGCCAAGAGTGTGCAAAGCTGTCATCAAGGCAAAGGATGGCTATTTGAAGAATCTCAAATATAAAATATATTTTGATTTGTTTAACACTTTTTTGGTTACTACATGATTCCATATGTGTTATTTCATAGTTTTGATGTCTTCACTATTATTCTACAATGTAAAAAAAATAGTAAAAATAAAGAAAAACCCTTGAATGAGTAGGTGTGTCCAAACTTTTGACTGGTACTGTATATATAGTGCACTACATTTGACCAGAGCCCTATGGGGGGATAAGGTACCATTTGGGACACAGAAGGACATTTTAAAGTGTAATTTGTACAAACCTTCTGTTGCACATTGACCTCCAGGTGTCGTTGGTGCCAGCTGTGCAGGACAGGTGGGTCATCTTTCCCTGGAATGATCTCAAACAGCTGTCTCACTGTGCTAATCTGTCTCACTGTCATCAGAGTCTTGGAATGGTCTACAGAGTTGGCAGTCTGAGTCTTGGAGCAGTCAGTGGGGTTGTAACGGTCTTTGCAGCCAGGTGTAGCAACCACAGGAACATCGTCCTCTTTGTGCTCCATCTTGGTCGTGTCGTAGTAACCAATAGCAGGCTGCTGAGGGCTTGGATGGTACTCCAGAGGCAGCCGGGAGTCAGAAGGAGTCACGTACTTAGAGGAGCTAGGAGAGGAGTCAGAAGGAGTCACGTACTTAGAGGGGCTGGGAGAGGAGCAGCGGGAGGCATTTTCGGAGGAGCGGCGAGGAGAACGGCAGGAGGTGTTGGAGGAGGTGTTGGAGGCTTGCGTGGAGCCATAGTATCTGATGTCCCCCTCATCACCTCCTGGTAGCTGGAGACAGGGCCTTGGACTGGCCCCCTCATCACCTCCTGGTAGCTGGAGACAGGGCCTTGGACTGGCCCCCTCATCACCTCCTGGTAGCTGGAGACAGGGCCTTGGACTGGCCCCCTCATCACCTCCTGGTAGCTGGAGACAGGGCCTTGGACTGGCCAGTGGGCTAGGACTACCTGGTTGTCTGGGGCTTCCCACTGGGCTGGGGCTTCCCACTGGGCTGGGGCTTCCCACTGGGCTGGGGCTATCCAATGGGCTGGGGCTATCCAATGGGTAAGGGCAATCCAGACTATCCAATGGGTAGGAACTATCCAGACTACCGCCCAGGAACTTAAACCTGTCAGGCCGTTTGTTACAGTGTCGGCACGTGCTGCAGTCACCACCACTAGATCTGGAGGAGGACCTAGAAGATCCAGAAGGTCTACAATGTGATCTAGGATATGATCTAGTTCCAGAGGTGTAGCCGCAGGAGGACCTCCCAGAGCAGGAGGCAGAGGTGTAGCCGCAGGAGGACCTCCCAGAGCAGGAGGCAGAGGTGTAGCCGCAGGAGGACCTCCCAGAGCAGGAGGCAGAGGTGTAGCCGCAGGAGGACCTCCCAGAGCAGGAGGCAGAGGTGTAGCCGCAGGAGGACCTCCCAGAGCAGGAGGCAGAGGTGTAGCCGCAGGAGGACCTCCCAGAGCAGGAGGCAGAGGTGTAGCCGCAGGAGGAAAGGTCAAAGTTCGCTTCAGCGTTCAGGCTGTCTATCTGTAGCTTCATCATATCCAGCAGCCCCTCCAGGTACTGGAGGTATTTGTAGTAGTTTCTGCAAGACAAAATCATTCAATCTCAAATGGCACCCTAATTAATCCCCTGTGCACTACTTTCGACCAGAGCCCTATGGTAGTAGTGCACTATATAGGGAATAGGGTGTCATTAGTTTTTTAATTCTGAATTTACAATAAATGATGAAAAAGGACTTACGAGTCAATCTCATCGTAGACCTCATCCTGTTTGAAAAAAAACACAAAAATATTGGTGTAAGGATGATAAAATTCACATTTAAGGCCAAAATTCTGTCTGGCTGTCCGCTTCCTGTTGCTGAAGGGGGTGCAGCGTCCCCTGGTGGTAAGATGGTAAAACTGCAAGAATTTGTGTCGCAATAAAAGAAATATTAAACTAGTTTTCTGTTGCGTTATTGATATAAATGATAATGGGATTGGGCCCCATTCTGCATGGAGAGCTCTCAGCTCTGTTTTGTAAGTGGTGAGCTCATGATATTGTAGCGAACTCAGGGTGTAGCGCTGAACGGGGTAATGGTAAACAGGAAACAGGAGCTAGCGACTGTCAACATTTACATTTACGTTTTAGTCATTTAGCAGACGCTCTTATCCAGAGCGACTTACAGATAGTGAATGCATACATGTTTTTTGTTGTTGTTTTTTTTCATACTGGCCCCCTGTGGGAAACGAACCCACATCCCTGCCGGCCAAACCCTCCCCTACCTTGGACGACGCTGGACCAATTGTGCGCCGCCCCATGGGTCTCCCGGTCGCGGCCGGCTGCGACAGAGCCTGGACTCGAACCAGGATCTCTAGTGGCACAGCTAGCACTGCGATGCAGTGCCTTAGACCACTGCGCCACTCGGGAGTCAAGCCAAACACCTTAACCAAGAGGTCCAACCCCCTTGATGAGGAGGTTAGGTTAAGATTGTTACATTACCCCCTTCCTTCAGGAGAGCGTGTCCCCACGCTTCTCTCACGTGGACACGCCTCTCCGAGCGCCCCACGGCCACCATCCCACTTCTGACACCAGCAAATCCAGGGGGTATCCCCAACTGCGACTCAAACCCAGGTCCAGACTGCCAAGCTACTTTGAAGAATCTAAAATCTAAAATATATTTTGATTTGTTTAACACTGTTTTGGTTACTACATGATTCCATATGTGTTATTTCATAGTTTTGATGTCTTCACTATTATTCTACAATGTAGGAAATAGTAAAAAATTAAGAAAAACCCTGGAATGAGCAGGTGTGTCCAAACTTTTGACTGGTACTGTATGTAATGGGGAATATATGAAAAGAAACAATCAAAGGGCAAACAATTAACACAATAAAACAATGAATGCGCAAGAATTGGCGGGAGACAGCTGAGCCATTCTGGAGAGAGACTGGCCTATATCACTACTTACCAACTATATCTTCGCCACACAACCCTCCCCTTATTCTTGTCTCAAAACGTCAAATTATACTCAAGACACAATATCTTCATCCACATTTTAGGTGCATTGCTTTTCACTGACAGCCGCGTCTCAATAATCAGCTGGCCAAACACACGCTGGCCAAATTGCGGGCTTCCCGACTAGGAATAAAGGTATTTGGCTTGTGATTTTAAACAACCCACAGCTTTAAGAGAAGCTAATGGTTCTCTGTGGCTACATCATGCTCTCTGGGGATTTTATTTATTTCTGTATTGACAGGAGTAGCTAATTATATAATTTTGGCACATTTATTTCAATTAACTTTAGGCTGCAGTGACTACTGTTACCGAATATTGTCCTATGCTGAGGCTACTCATCCCATTAGGAATTGTATTTTATTATTAGCCTGCAAATACTCTATTATGAAGGTGATTTATCTCAACACCCAGCCCTCCCCCGCAGCACCCCCCTACTCAGAACGTCTTCCTGCTGCTAGGCCTACAGGCTTGGCGCACAGGCCAGTACTCACATCATCTTTCCGCAGAAGGAGAACCCAGAAGAGGAAAAGGAGGAAGCAGAGGAGAACCATGAATAGTTTGAAGTACCCGATGACCACCTCTGAGCCCATCTCCTCCTCGGATGCTTGGAGGAGCCGGGGCACTAGTTTACGGAGGCCCGGATGCTCGACTGAATTGGTGAACATGATGACTTTTTTTCAGTCACACATCACCACGAACATTGTAGGATGAAATATGGCCAAAATGCGCACGGAGATGTAGCTTCTATCCAGTGCTGCTTAGATGGCTATGTATTCTTTACCAAGGGGAAACTAGGGGGTGAAGCAATAAGCAAGGTTACACTGTTACCGAGCTGTCTGATGGATGCAGTGTATCTGACCACAGCGGGGTGTCCTTGAACACGTTAATGGCAGGTGCGCGCCAAGCTATTGTGACGCAATAATTGTTGTTGTGCGTTACGCAATGAAAGGAAACAGTTCCAGGTAAACCAAAACCTACGTTTCGACCCTGCGGTTTCGACTTACACCCAAAATGTGCTCCTGTAGTCGTAGGCTAGGCCTGCTCTACTGTAATGCACCCTGTATTTTACCGAAAGAGAAAATAGCAATAGTCTCTAGGCATATATTTTATTGTTGTGGGGTGAGGATTCCAGAAATAAAAGCAGAAACATCATCACCAACCTTTTGTTGATGGACCCTTTACTGGGCTTATAAATAAAAGTTTACTGCTGTCACTGAGCAGTAGCCTACATGTTGAGAAACGAATTAGGCAGAATAGTTCATCACGTAATACTAAGTTATAAACGCACATCAAAACCAACTGTCTTTTGCCTTCAACTTTTAAACTAAGATCACCAACACTTGAAAACGTATAACTGATACTTTCCATACTTTTGACAGTTTGTATTTAAACTAGGCCTAACAATGTTGTACAACATCCAGTTAAATAATATATCTAGAAGCAAGGCCACCTGGAATCATGTTTTAAGTCAGAGCTATAATATATCTAGAAGCAAGGCCACCTGGAATCATGTTTTAAGTCAAAGCTATAATATATCTAGAAGCAAGGCCACCTGGAATCATGTTTTAAGTCAGAGCTATAATATATCTAGAAGCAAGGCCACCTGGAATCATGTTTTAAGTCAAAGCTATAATATATCTAGAAGCAAGGCCACCTGGAATCATGTTTTAAGTCAGAGCTATAATATATCTAGAAGCAAGGCCACCTGGAATCATGTTTTAAGTCAAAGCTATAATATATCTAGAAGCAAGGCCACCTGGAATCATGTTTTAAGTCAAAGCTATAATATATCTAGAAGCAAGGCCACCTGGAATCATGTTTTAAGTCAGAGCTATAATATATCTAGAAGCAAGGCCACCTGGAATCATGTTTTAAGTCAAAGCTATAATATATCTAGAAGCAAGGCCACCTGGAATCATGTTTTAAGTCAGAGCTATAATATATCTAGAAGCAAGGCCACCTGGAATCATGTTTTAAGTCAAAGCTATAATATATCTAGAAGCAAGGCCACCTGGAATCATGTTTTAAGTCAAAGCTATAATATATCTAGAAGCAAGGCCACCTGGAATCATGTTTTAAGTTAAAGCTATAATATATCTAGAAGCAAGGCCACCTGGAATCATGTTTTAAGTCAGAGCTATAATATATCTAGAAGCAAGGCCACCTGGAATCATGTTTTAAGTCAGAGCTATAATATATCTAGAAGCAAGGCCACCTGGAATCATGTTTTAAGTCAGAGCTATAATATATCTAGAAGCAAGGCCACCTGGAATCATGTTTTAAGTCAAAGCTATAATATATCTAGAAGCAAGGCCACCTGGAATCATGTTTTAAGTCAAAGCTATAATATATCTAGAAGCAAGGCCACCTGGAATCATGTTTTAAGTCAAAGCTATAATATATCTAGAAGCAAGGCCACCTGGAATCATGTTTTAAGTCAGAGCTATAATATATCTAGAAGCAAGGCCACCTGGAATCATGTTTTAAGTCAGAGCTATAATATATCTAGAAGCAAGGCCACCTGGAATCATGTTTTAAGTCAAAGCTATAATATATCTAGAAGCAAGGCCACCTGGAATCATGTTTTAAGTCAAAGCTATAATATATCTAGAAGCAAGGCCACCTGGAATCATGTTTTAAGTCAAAGCTATAATATATCTAGAAGCAAGGCCACCTGGAATCATGTTTTAAGTCAAAGCTATAATATATCTAGAAGCAAGGCCACCTGGAATCATGTTTTAAGTCAAAGCTATAATATATCTAGAAGCAAGGCCACCTGGAATCATGTTTTAAGTCAAAGCTATAATATATCTAGAAGCAAGGCCAAATGGAATCATGTTTTAAGTCAAAGCTATAATATATCTAGAAGCAAGGCCACCTGGAATCATGTTTTAAGTCAGAGCTATAATATATCTAGAAGCAAGGCCACCTGGAATCATGTTTTAAGTCAGAGCTATAATATATCTAGAAGCAAGGCCACCTGGAATCATGTTTTAAGTCAGAGCTATAATATATCTAGAAGCAAGGCCACCTGGAATCATGTTTTAAGTCAGAGCTATAATATATCTAGAAGCAAGGCCACCTGGAATCATGTTTTAAGTCAGAGCTATAATATATCTAGAAGCAAGGCCACCTGGAATCATGTTTTAAGTCGAAGCTATAATATATCTAGAAGCAAGGCCACCTGGAATCATGTTTTAAGTCAGAGCTATAATATATCTAGAAGCAAGGCCACCTGGAATCATGTTTTAAGTCAGAGCTATAATATATCTAGAAGCAAGGCCACCTGGAATCATGTTTTAAGTCAGAGCTATAATATATCTAGAAGCAAGGCCACCTGGAATCATGTTTTAAGTCGAAGCTATAATATATCTAGAAGCAAGGCCACCTGGAATCATGTTTTAAGTCAAAGCTATAATATATCTAGAAGCAAGGCCACCTGGAATCATGTTTTAAGTCAGAGCTATAATATATCTAGAAGCAAGGCCACCTGGAATCATGTTTTAAGTCAGAGCTATAATATATCTAGAAGCAAGGCCACCTGGAATCATGTTTTAAGTCAGAGCTATAATATATCTAGAAGCAAGGCCACCTGGAATCATGTTTTAAGTCAGAGCTATAATATATCTAGAAGCAAGGCCACCTGGAATCATGTTTTAAGTCAGAGCTATAATATATCTAGAAGCAAGGCCACCTGGAATCATGTTTTAAGTCAAAGCTATAATATATCTAGAAGCAAGGCCACCTGGAATCATGTTTTAAGTCAGAGCTATAATATATCTAGAAGCAAGGCCACCTGGAATCATGTTTTAAGTCAAAGCTATAATATATCTAGAAGCAAGGCCACCTGGAATCATGTTTTAAGTCAAAGCTATAATATATCTAGAAGCAAGGCCACCTGGAATCATGTTTTAAGTCAAAGCTATAATATATCTAGAAGCAAGGCCACCTGGAATCATGTTTTAAGTCAAAGCTATAATATATCTAGAAGGGTTGAACCACGTGGATGGGAAGGAACGTCTCAAGATGGCTGGAGACCCCAACCATGCCCACTAACACATGCCAGGCTTTGGCTTGACCATGGGCTCAAGGGTATTGACACAGAGGTAGGGAGGTCTGGGGGAAGGAACCAGATCAAAACGTTATATTTAGATACATTGGAAAGTATGTTTCAACTTAAAGTTTCATATCATGACATTTTTATTTGAAAATCTTTTGGACATCAGAGCAATCTTGAGGGAATCCTATTTGAGTCAGAAAATGATATTCATATGCTAGGTAAGCTATACAAAACCTTACAGAGAGCCTATCTAACTGCCAATCTCTTAGAAAAAATGTATAAACTATTGGAAGCAAGACTTAAAAAGAACTGAGAATGGCACAAGATGGAGGGAATGTTGGAAGTCGGAAGTTTACATACACTTAGGTTGGAGTCATTAAAACTCGTTTTTTCAACCACTCCACAAATGTCTTGTTAACAAACTATAGTTTTGGAAAGTCGGTTAGGACATCTACTTTGTGCATGACACAAGTAATTTTTCCAACATTTGTTTACAGACAGATTATTTCACTTATAATTCACTGTATCACAATTCCAGTGGGTCAGACGTTTACATACACTAAGTTGACTGTGCCTTTAAACAGCTTGGAAAATTCCAGAAAATGATGTCATGGCTTTAGAAGCTTCTGATAGGCTAATTGACATAATTTGAGTCAATTGGAGGTGTACCTGTGGATGTATTTCAAGGCCTACCTTCAAACTCAGTGCCTCTTTGCTTGACATCATGGGAAAATCAAAAGAAATCAGCCAAGACCTCAGAACAAAAATTGTAGACCTCCACAAGTCTGGTTCATCCTTGGGAGCAATTTCCAAACGCCTGAAGGTACCACGTTCATCGGTACAAACAATAGTACGCAAGTATAAACACCATGGGACCACGCAGCTGTTATACCGCTCAGGAAGGAGACATATCTCTGGGACCATCAGGCGACGTCTTGACAACTGATACACAGAAACATGTCTAGAACATTAATATCGTACATTCTGAGAACATGGCAACCATATTCTATGTATGTTTGGTGGAATGTTGATGGAATGTTCTCCTAATAGTTGTGTTCTGTGGGTGTCACCGAGTGGGCTGATACTCCCATTTCATGTGGACACACTCCATAGGCAAGGCTCTACAGTGCAGATATGTCACGGTTCTCCAAGACAGAACCCAGAAGCAGACCAGGACAAGGTGAGTTGAACGAAGGTGTGTGTTTATTTACAGATTCAAAAGATGCAGAATAATCCAGGAGATGGAGCGGGTGGCGGAGATGAGTAGGTGGAGGTGAAGTGGCAGATTAAATGATGGCACGGCAGGGGTTGGGTGAAGGTTCCGGGATAATGACTGTAGACAAAAAAAACGGAGGTAAGTACAAGGCAGGTCAACAAGGTGCAAAAACAACAAAACTAACGCTAGTACTCAGAGGCTGATACGCTGACAAAAACATACTGTTAATGGCTAACGATCCAGCAGGGAATGGATGTCAGGTCAGAGCTTAAGAAGGGGTGATGATCAGGACCAGGTGTGCCGAAGCTGATGAGAAGCAGGTGCGGTTAATCGAGAGATCACCCGCCTAGCAACGTCGCCCGGCAACCGGACAGGGTGCGTTCAGGCACCTTCGGGAAACAGGAGATTCAGAGCAGAAAAACGGCAACACAGGCAGGAACAGACTCAGGACGCAGGGTTCATGACAATATATATATCCCCCAATACAATTATGCAGTCTAATGCATCCACAGTGGGATATGAACTTTTGTTTTTGGTTTATTGTCAAATTAATGAATTATTGTATTTATGTTTAAGCTATGTAACAAAACGTTGTTTAGCATTATCTTGTCCAAATATGGCATTATTCCACTATTTGTACAGTATCTGTGTGGAGCAGTTTCAATGTGGGATTTTTATTTTGAAGACGAACTGCAAATTCCACTATTGTGGCTAATCCTTATTGTGGCTAACTTCACACAGGTGGGACCGGTGGGAGAAGGAACGACGGCCGAGAAGCTGTCCGCGTTCGGTGAATTAGGATAGATACGATTATTCAATGTAGCTAAATCAACAGATTTGAACAAAGATAAACGAAACGGAGAGGAAATCCGGTGGAGGTGGTTGAGCAACACTGGGCTGTGACTGGAGCAGAGATGGATGGAAAGGTAGGGGGGTTAGGAGTTGAGGAGGACGGGATGGAGTGGAGTGGTCGAGAGGAAAAAAGCGGAGGTATAGTAAGAGTAAAGGTTTAGAAGAAGAGGAAGCCTGAGGAGTGTCGTAGTAAATATATAATGTTATAGCTTGGTCTGACTAAAATCTTGTGCATGACCCATTTTGTGTTGGGCCTTTGTATTCAATACAATGGACAAAAGAGTCCTATCTTGTCAGCCTTGTCAGCAGGTGGCTAAGGACAACACCCACGCCATAGGTCTCTCAGTTCTTCCAACTCACGAGTTCTTGCTCTGAGGACACACACACACACATCCACACACACACACACACACACACACACACACACATCATCACTGATAAACACACACACACACACACACACACACACACACACATCATCACTGATAACACACACACACACACACACACACACATCATCACTGTTAAACACACACACACACACACACACACACAAAAATCCCCTTCTCTTAGGCTGAACATCTGAAGACAGAGAACCCGACTCAGAGCCAATGCAACAGTGATACTAACCTGGAGGGGACCTCGCCCAACTCACCAGGACCAATCAGAAGATCAGAACTACTAGATTCAACCTACTTCATTTTATTGTATAAAATGTCAGCACACAATGTTTCGGGGCTCTCTCAGATATCTCCCTACGAGATTGACGAACGGGTCCGTGCACGCGATTCCAGATATCTTTACCTCTGAATAAACTGCCTTTATTATACCATATCCACCCTGTCCAAAGTCTCTACTTGGTCTCAGTTCTCCAGTAAACTTGTTTTATCAACAGGAGCCTTTGCAGGTCTTGTCAGAGGAGAGTAGCGACGAGGGAGGTTCGGGGCGCAGCGTTGTACTGAGAAGAAGTGGAGTTGAAGGTGTTGGTGACATTTAAGGATCAAGGTGGAGTCCCGGCGGTGAGTCCGATCGCGTTGGCTAGGGATTTGGAGAGGAAAGTAGGAGAGGTTGTGTCTGCTTTAAGTTCTTCGTGATGGAAGTTTGGTGGTGGTGTGTTTCAATGCTAAACAGTGTGAGAATGCGCTCAAACTCAAGCAGGTATGTAAACGTGTGGTTGATAGTAGCATGCCGGATCAAACTGGACGCAAGTGGGTGAAGGGAGTTATTACAGGTGTTCTAGAAATAGTTAACATGCAAGAAATAAAGGACCATTTAAAGGGAGGCTCTCTTATTGAGGCAAAGCGCCTCCAGATGACACGAGATGGGAAGAAGTTGGATAGCTTGTCAGTGCTACTAAACTTTGAGGATCTGGTATTGCCAGGAAAAGTTAGGATTGGGTAACGTTATATGAGTTAGTATGTGCGAGCATATGTTCCCGAAACCATTGCGTTGCTATAACTGGCAAAGGTTTGGCCATGTGGCTGCGGTGTGTAAAGGCAAAAGGAGATGTGTGGGGGAGAACATGCATATGGGGAATGTGAAGATGGGGTCCAGTCATAGTGTAGCGTATCGGGGGTTGTTCAGTGATGAAAAGACAGGTGGAAGTGCAGCAGGTCAGGATGGAGCTTAACATCTCGTATGCAGAAGCAGTGAAGGTAGTTGACGGAGAAACAATCGGGGCACCTATAAGAGCAGGTATTCCAGGACAGATCGGGATGCAGGTTGGTCGTGATGGAGGGAGCGGAATTGGAGGAGAACACAAGACTGATAGGAGACATGAGGAAGGTTGTTACATTTGTGACAGCAGCAATCAATTGCACAGAAAAATGCCAATGGAGGACTAAGAAGATAAAGGTCACAGTGGAGCAGAGATGTCTTGGGATCACAGGACTGACATGGGAAAATGTACAGGATGACCTCAATAAGATTGAGAATCAGTCCAGCCAGGAATCATGTATTTGGTTCATTATGGTGTTAATCCTTCAATGGAATCCCAGAAGTTTGATGGCTAATGGGCAAGAGTTCAAACAGGTTCTAGAGGAGTTGCCAGCCAAACCTGATGTGAAATGGTCTCCAGGAGACATGGCTAAAACCTGCTCTAGGGACAGGAGGAGGAAGGCAGGTGATTCCTATTGGTCCAGGGGGGAGAAGGAGGAAGGCAGGTGATTCCTATTGGTCCAGGGGAGAGGAGGAGGAAGGCAGGAGATTCTTATTGGTCCAGGGGGGAGAAGGAGGAAGGCAGGAGATTCTTATTGGTCCAGGGGGGAGGAGGAGGAAGGCAGGTGATTCCTATTGGTCCAGGGGAGAGAAGGAGTAAGGCAGGTGATTCCTATTGGTCCAGGGGGGAGGAGGAGGAAGGCAGGTGATTCCTATTGGTCCAGGGGAGAGAAGGAGGAAGGCAGGTGATTCCTATTGGTCCAGGGGGGAGAAGGAGGAAGGCAGGAGATTCTTATTGGTCCAGGGGGGAGAAGGAGGAAGGCAGGTGATTCCTATTGGTCCAGGGGAGAGAAGGAGGAAGGCAGGTGATTCCTATGGGTACAGGGGGGGGGGGGGGGAGGAAGGCAGGTGATTCCTATTGGTCCAGGGGGGAGGAGGAGGAAGGCAGGTGATTCCTATTGGTCCAGGGGGGAGAAGGAGGAAGGCAGGTGATTCCTATTGGTCCAGGGGAGAGAAGGAGCAAGGCAGGTGATTCCTATTGGTCCAGGGGGAGAGAAGGAGTAAGGCAGGTGATTCCTATTGGTCCAGGGGGGAGAAGGAGGAAGGCAGGTGATTCCTATGGGTACAGGGGGGAGAAGGAGGAAGGCAGGAGATTCCTATTGGTCCAGGGGGGAGGAGGAGGAAGGCAGGTGATTCCTATTGGTCCAGGGGGGAGGAGGAGGAAGGCAGGTGATTCCTATGGGGACAGGGGGGGGGAGCAAGGCAGGAGATTCCTATTGGTCCAGGGGAGAGAAGGAGCAAGGCAGGAGATTCCTATTGGTCCAGGGGAGAGAAGGAGCAAGGCAGGTGATTCCTATTGGTCCAGGGGAGAGAAGGAGCAAGGCAGGAGATTCCTATTGGTCCAGGGGAGAGAAGGAGGAAGGCAGGTGATTCCTATTGGTCCAGGGGAGAGAAGGAGTAAGGCAGGTGATTCCTATTGGTCCAGGGGGGAGGAGGAGGAATGCAGGTGATTCCTATTGGTCCAGGGGGGAGGAGGAGGAAGGCAGGTGATTCCTATTGGTCCAGGGGAGAGGAGGAGGAAGGCAGGTGATTCCTATTGGTCCAGGGGGGAGAAGGAGGAAGGCAGGTGATTCCTATTGGTCCAGGGGGGGGGGGGGGGGGAGGAAGGCAGGTGATTCCTATTGGTCCAGGGGGGGGAAGGAGGAAGGCAGGTGATTCCTATGGGTACAGGGGGGGGGGGGGAAGAATAACGCTGTCCCCTGGTGGAGTGAAGAGTGTAGAGAAGCAGTGAAGTGTAGGAACAGGGCTTTCAGAATGTTGAAAAGGTCCCATAATTACAGCACCTGATTCAGTATAAACAAGCACAAGCAGTAGTAAGGAGGATCATTAGGACAGCTAAGAGGGAGTATTGGTGCCGGTTCTGTGGAAACATAGGCAGGACCACTCCTGTGGGAGAGGTACGGGGGATGCTAAGAAATGAGTGGGGTCAGAAGAGATTGGGATCTCTCTGTGCTGAAAAGTGGGGAGATTGTTGCAGTGAGAGATATGGAGAAGGCAGAGATGTTAGCCCAGGCATTTGTGAAGGTGCACAGCTCAAATAATCTGACAGAAGAGGGGCAGTGTGGGAGAGAGAGGGTCAGAGGAGAACATCCGGGGGTCCTGGATCAGAGAGAGATGGTGGGGGATACATTGAATGGCCCTTTTACGTTGGCTAAGATGAAGAGAGCATTAGCTAAAGCTAAGGGTAACATCTCCTGGGACGGATGAGATGTGTTGCATCATGATGGCTCATCTCAGTGACACTGCAATGGGGAAAGTATTGGGCCTTTACAATAAGGTGTGGCAGGAAGGGAAACTGCCTGGAAGTTGGACGCAGGCGGTAGTCCCTGCCGAACCAGGGAAAGACCCGTACTTGTCCTTCAAGCTATAGGCCGATAGTGTTGACATCTCACGTATGGAAACTTATGGAAAGGATGATAACTGAAAGGCTGACTTACTTGAGGCAGTCATATGTAAGGCACAGGCATATAAGGAGCTGGTGGTAGCCATTTTCTTTGATGTAGAGAAGGATTATGATATGAATGTGATGCGATGCTTGTCAGGAATGGAGTGGGGGGAAGATATATCTAGCGCTGTTAAGGTCATCAATGGATTATGGAAGTAAGGCATATGGATAAGCAGCTCAGACATCTTTAAAAAAGCTTGATGTTATCCAGGCCCAAGCCCTAAGAATACGTTGTGGAGCACTCAGGACCTCCCCGGTGGCAGCGATGCAGGTAGAGTTGGGAGAGATGCCGTTAAAGCTAAGAAGACAACAGCTTGCCGTGACATATTGGGTAAATCTACAAGGACATCAGGTTACACATCCTACAAAACAGGTGCTTCTAGAGTGCTGGGAACATGAACACAATCTGAATACAAGCTTTGGGTGGATAGGCAGTGGAATGGCGAGAGAGATGGGGTTTTTTGGGAGGGAGTTTAGCCCCTCTGTGGTTCTTCCTGCTATCCAACCCTGGTTTCTCCCTCAGCCAGTGATAGATCTAGGGTTGTTTGAGAGGGTAAGAGATGTTGAGGAAGGAGTAGATTCAGTTGTAAGTGAACAGTTAAGAACACAATACTATGCTTTCTTGAGTATATTCACAGATGGATCTAAGGACCCTAAAACAGGGAGGACAGGAGCTGCTTTTAGTGTTCCTGAGTTTAAGGTGGCAGTGACGAAAAAAGAGCAACAGATCATTTATCTGTTTCTGTTTCAGTTATCTAGTTTACACAATGGAGTTGCTGGTCGTACTATTGGCTGCAGAGTGGGTGGAGGAGGTGTGGCCAGACAGGGTAGTCATCTGCTCTGACTCCTGTGCAGCACTGATGAGCTTAAATTAATGTGTGTCTCAGAGCAGACAGGATGTATTGTATGAGGTTTTGCAGTGCTTGTATAGGGTGAAACAGATGGGGATATTTGTTATGTTATACATATGTTATATAATATTCTACTGTATCTTAGTCCATGCCGCTCTGTCATTGCTTATCCATATATGTATATATTCTTAAATTCCATTCCTTACTTAGATTTGTGTGTATTGGGTATATGTTGTGAAATTGTTAGATATTACTGCACTGTCGGAGCTAGAAGCACAAGCATTTCGCTACATACGCAATAACATCTGCTAAACACATGTATGTGACAAATAACATTTGATTTGATTTGTTCCTCTGGGTACCAACTCATGTGGGAATAGAGGAAGTGTATATTATCGCCAAGCAGGCTCTTAAACATCCTAATGTTGAGATGGAATTGTAAAGCAGAAGCCAAAGGATTAATAAGAACAGTGGTTAAAAATAAGTGGCAAGAGTTGTGGAACAGGGAGAGTAAGGAAAGACACCTGGAGACCGCGGAAAACGTGTTCTATTTCAGTGCCAGAAATATCTGAGAGAAAGGGAGCGACTGTTATTAGATTTGAGTAGTAACGGGGTTGAAAAGCCAGGATTAAGTGAACTGCTGGGGAAATCTTCAGGAGATATAGTATTTAATTATGTATTCCGTTTCCTAAAGGAGACGAGATTATTGGGTAGGATTTAGACCTTCACTGTCTCTGGTCCACACTCCAGTCCAGTTGGTGGCGGTAATGCACCTTAAAGTTGGTTGCCAACCGCCATATAAAATCCACAGAAGAAGAAGGTGATGAGCAGCACAGCTGGAGCAAAATGGGCTGTTCCGTTTGTTGCCTGACTGACTGGCAGTAGACGAAGCCGAGGAGAGAGAGAGAGAGAGGAGGAACATGAAGAAAATTACATTAACAAACGATGCGTTTGGAATTTCCGTATCTTAAAAACAGAACAGGAAACGGTAAACGCTTTTAGTCCCTTCGTTCGTGGTTTGTTTTGCCAAAAAATTGTGTTGAAAGAAATGTGCATCATTCTCGACAGTAACAACGGTTGAAGGAGTTGTCCTAATGTTTTTAGTACTTGGGAAATGTAAATTCTTTCATGTTGTTGCTCATTTGTAAACATAACTGTATTTTTTATTATTTACACCTTCATTTACCAACTACATTTTATCGTACAAAAGTTGCCTCGCTAGGCCACAGCGACAAATCAACTGCTAGTTACTAACGAGCTCACATGCTAGCTAACTTCCTGTGATATCTACCGTAGGTAACATTAGGCCAATTAGCAAGTTAGCAAAGCCAAATGTACATATTACTATAATTGCATTTTGATAGCTTGGCTATCTAACTAACTAGGCATCCCATGCAGGTAACTAGCTAACTAAGTTAGTTGGTTGACGTAGCAAGAGCTTGCTAACATTAGTTAACCAACGGTGAATCTGCCTGTCACAGCTAACTTAAGCTAACGTTAGGTGGCTAACTAACTTAGCTGCGACACCAGTTAGCGTGTTAACGTGAACTTGCTATGCAAAACCGTAGCTACATTTTATAATTTTTATTTTCGCTTTTATAATGCTAACGTTATAGCTGTTTTTATATATCCATTGTCAACTACGACGACAATGCCAGGACAGGATGGCGGCTAGCTGACTTAGCTAGCTTTCGTTAGGAAACATAACTTTAACGATATGTAGAGCAGGTGAAATGTTTCAGGCCTAGCTAGCTAATCCCCCGTGATTAGCTCGTTGAAACTGTAAAAATATCCATAAATGATGATAAACTAGCTGGATAATTAAAAATGAATAGTCAGGTTTTAATAACTAATTTAATACAATGGTTAATCGGTCATGCCAAACAGATACGCAGATCACACAATCATTTTTAAGTAACTACGCTACTTATCCAGGCACTATTTAGTTATCTTGGGCCTAACTCGATCGCTAGCTAGCTAACTTGCCTATTATGACCCAAACCTTTTACAGTAAGAGTTTATTTCCAGCTACCTAGATGCAAACTACTGAAAATCAAGCGAATCTGCGTAGTATTGAGCTTGTCAATAGCTACTTGTTTGGTTGCTGTCTGTGTTAGGAGTATGTATATTCCTACTTGCAAACTAGCTAGCTACTGTAGTTTCAAAGCTGTAGGTAGGCGTGCTAACATCACAATGTTCTCCTAGAATCCCCCCCCCCCCGGGGTTGCCCTTGTCACACTCTAAACCAAACGCCTTGTTTTTGCTGTTACCGCACTGGCAGTAGTACTAATCCTCTGTAGTACTGGTCCTCTGTAGCTCAGCTGGTAGAGCACGGCGCTTGGTCCTCTGTAGCTCAGCTGGTAGAGCACGGCGCTTGGTCCTCTGGAGCTCAGCTGGTAGAGCACGGCGCTTGGTCCTCTGTAGCTCAGCTGGTAGAGCACGGTGCTTGGTCCTCTGTAGCTCAGCTGGTAGAGCACGGCGCTGTGGTCCTCTGGAGCTCAGCTGGTAGAGCACGGCGCTGTGGTCCTCTGGAGCTCAGCTGGTAGAGCACGGCGCTTGGTCCTCTGTAGCTCAGCTGGTAGAGCACGGCGCTTGGTCCTCTGTAGCTCAGCTGGTAGAGCACGGCGCTTGTAACGCCAGAGTAGTGGGTTCGATCCCCGGGACCACCCATACACAAAAATGTATGCACGCATGACTGTAAGTCGCTTTGGATAAAAGCGTCTGCTAAATGGCATTATTATTATTATTATTATTATTATTACTAAAGTCTAATTACTAAGCAGTCTTAATCCTGGGACCACCTAGATATTACATTTTAGAGGTTTAGTGAAGACAATGGATTCCTCTGGCAGTACTCTCGTTTTGTTATTATGTGAGACCAACAGTGTCAAGTAGGGCTGTGACATACCAGTAAAACAATATTTTTCCCATGGCAAAAATGAAAACACAAAGCAGAAAAAAACTATTTGAAAAACTGTGTGTAAAATATTGGGTGCTGTAGCTTGGGAAATAAATGTGCTTCTGGATGCCAACATAATGACGTTTGTTTCCAACATTAGGGCTGTTTTCCCAAAGAAGTTAACTCTGCTTCGTGTTTTGTTTCCTTGCCACGATACTAATGAGTATCACGATACTGGTATCATCCCAGCCCTAATCACAAGCGACACCTAAACAGTCTGACATTTTGTCATCAACACAGCGAAACAAAGTGAAAGCTAGAGATGAAGTAACCACATACTTCTCTAGAATTAGGCTGGATGTGGATGTCACAATTAGTGGCTTTGATGCACACCACAAATCAGCTGCACGTGGAGGGTCTGCATTTCAGTCATACTGTGGTCTTGTGATGATTCTACTCTGCAGGGTTGGGGTCAATTCCACTTAAATTCCAATAACTTCAGGAAGTAAACCCAATTTCAAATGTTCCTAATGAACAGAATTGGAACAGGAATTTCAGTGTACTTCCTGAATTGACTGGAATTGACTCCAACCCTGCTACTAAGTCCGTCTCAACCGATCAGATGTATGAGGTTATATGAAGGACTTGTTCCTCTCTCTGTCAAATCAAATTTTATTTGCCACATGCGCACATTCTTACAGTGAAATGCTTACTTACAAGCCCTTAACCAACAATGCAGTTTTAAGAAATATAGTATACTTTTTCCTCTCATTGTAAAGATCTGACAGTCTGTGGACCTGGAACACAACTGCCTACCAAAAGGCTCTGTTTTCTGTGGCGGTAGCCCCTTCTCCAGTCTTCTGTGAGATGGAGAGCTGGAGTCTAATCTTAGATGAAGGGTCTGTCACTTTAACCAGAGACACAACCCCTCTAGATATCTGGCCTGCATACATTTTCTAATAATACCTGGACTGTACAGATCAAATCATCCTCCTGTTGTATAGTTTTACTGTGTGTGTGTGCTGAGGTGTGTGTGTGTGTGCTGAGGTGTGTGTGTGTGCTGAGGTGTGTGTGTGTGCTGAGGTGTGTGTGTGTGCTGAGGTGTGTGTGTGTGCTGAGGTGTGTGTGTGTGCTGAGGTGTGTGTGTGTGCTGAGGTGTGTGTGTGTGCTAAGGTGTGTGTGTGTGCTAAGGTGTGTGTGTGTGCTAAGGTGTGTGTGTGTGCTAAGGTGTGTGTGTGTGCTGAGGTGTGTGTGTGTGCACAGACATTGCAAGTCATTCTAGGGCAGTCATCATAGCGGCCTTTAGTTGGCAGTGAGTCTGGTGGTGGTGACCTACTAAATATGTGTATGTGACCAAACATATTTGATTTAAGTGCCTTTGAATCGGGTATGGTAGTAGGTGCCAGGCGCACCGGTTTGAGTGTGTCAAGAATCGTCCACCTCCCAAAGGACATCCAGCCAACTTGACACAACTGTGTGAAGCATTGGAGTCAACACGGACCAGCATCCCTGTAGCCGACCCCTGTCTGACCCCTGTCTGAGCCCTGTCTTGTGCTATCTGACTCAAACATAACAAAATCAATTGGGGTCCCTTGCCATTTTACATTTTTGAAATTTTAGAATAAAGACTCTCTCTAGTCTTTATTCTGGTGATAGTTAGTTCTCAAAGATGATCTTATTTAAAAAAAATATAGCTCCATTATCTTTTATACATACTTTATGTCTGGTTTTAGTTGTTTTAAGTTTACACTAAACGTTTTACCATCCCGAAAATGTTTTGTGGCGGTATATAGGGGAAACTGTAGGATGAGAAGGGCTCTGGTTTCTAACTCCGTCAGTCAGACCCTCAGCAGGTAGCTACAATAAATGCCATAAAGCTCATACTGAAGATGTGCTGGGGTCTTTCGACATGCAAGACTTCTACTCTGCTCTCTTTGTCCTGGATTATACATTTCTTGAAGAATTAGGAACTAATTAACTAACTAATCAGGTAAATTTGGTTCTTGGTTAATGTTTTGCAGGGTTGTTTTTTTTACTTCCCAGTCAAGGGTTTGTGTTGGCATTGGTATTTTACTGCTGTGCTTGGTATTAAGAGACAACTAGGCCTGTTCTAGTGATTTCTGTTCTTTGGTCGTTTGTTCACCTCAGACTCTAGTTGTTTAGTTCATGCTTGGGCTCTGAGAACAGTTTGTAGAAATCACAGGTCTGTGTCTGGAAGACGGCCTGTGTTGCTCTTTCGTGGGGTGTCTCCCAAATGGCACCCTAGTCCCTATATAGTGCACTACTTTAGACCAGAGCTCATAGGGAATGGGGGCTCCCTATATAGTGCACTACTTTAGACCAGAGCTCATAGGGAATGGGGGCTCCCTATATAGAGCGCTACTTTAGACCAGAGCTCATAGGGAATGGGGGCTCCCTATATAGAGCACTACTTTAGACCAGAGAATAGCACCCTAGTCCCTATATAGAGCACTACTTTAGACCAGGACTCATAGGGAATGGGGGCTCCCTATATAGAGTGCTACGTTAGACCAGAGCTCATAGGGAATGGGGGCTCCCTATATAGAGCGCTACTTTAGACCAGGACTCATAGGGAATGGGGGCTCCCTATATAGAGCGCTACTTTAGACCAGAGCTCATAGGGAATGGGGGCTCCCTATATAGAGCGCTACTTTAGACTAGAGCTCATAGGGAATGGGGGCTCCCTATATAGAGCGCTACTTTAGACCAGAGCTCATAGGGAATGGGGGCTCCCTATATAGAGCGCTACTTTAGACCAGAGCTCATAGGGAATGGGGGCCATTTGGGACACAACTGGATGTTGGTGAAGTTAGGCTTGATTCAGATAAATGTGGACTGGAAGAATACAGCACTTCTTTTTTTTCTTTTTAGGGGGTAGATCAGCTTAATATTGCAGATAGATTGTAACTTCCATCAATGTACATGTTTGCATCACTTTACATTTACATTTTAGTCATTTAGCAGACGCTCTTATCCAGAGCGACTTACAGTTAGTGAATAGATATTATTTTTTATTTATTTTTTATACTGGCCCCCCGTGGGAATCTAACCCACAACCCTGGCGTTGCAAACGCCATGCTCTATCAACTGAGCTACATCCCTGCCGGCCATTCCCTCCCCTACCCTGGACGACGCTGGGCCAATTGTGCGCCGCCCATGAGTCTCCCGGTCGCGGCCGGCTGCGACAGAGCCTGGAATCGAACCAGGATCTCTAGTGGCACAGTTAGCACTGCGATGCAGTGCCTTAGACCACTGCGCCACTCAAGAGTCTCACTTCCAATACCCCATGTTTTATATATATATATATATATATCCTTTAAAAAATATATATATTTCCCTTTATTACTTTTTCCAACCCCACCACCCCTTTCCCTAATTGGAGTAAACTAGTGAACAACAATGCTTAGGCCTCTACTTCCAGCTTATACTTACTATATACATTTTATGGACACAGTCAATTTTACAATAATTATATTTTGTTTGTTTTTTCTCCTCAACTTCTTCTACTCTCAACCTCTCCGATCATTTTCATGATCTCCATCCGGTTTGCTTCTATATGCCATATCTTTCTAACTGTGCTCTTTCACAAAAGCTCCCAACCTACAACCTATATACTTATTATGGACACAGTATGCTTTACATTAGTTATCTTGTTATTAGTTGTTATTAGTCCCAACCTTCAGCTCCATTCAACACCTCCCATCTATCTCTTAACACCATCCATATTGGATTTCTATTTGCCATATATTTTTCAACTGTACTGTGATGTTTTACAAAAGTTCTGAACCTTTCTATTCTCATTGTTTCTACATATTGTAAATTGAAAATATTTTTTTGGGCTAAAAGTATTATATTATTGATCGATTGACTATGACTTTTCAGATCACCCAGTAATGCTATCTGCAGGGTTAGCTCCAGGTAAATATTGCAATCCTTTAGCCATTCCTGGACCTGTGTCCAAAAACAAGCTACAAATGGACAGAACCAAAACAAATGATTCTGTCTCTTCACAGCAAAATCTGCAGAGCTGGGAAGATTGTATCCCCCATATAAATAACATTCTATTGGTAGCAAGAATTTTATATAATAATTTAAATTGAAAGATTCAAAGTTTTGAATCCGGTGTCGTTTTGCGTATCAGTTCATAAACACTATGCCATGGAATCGGTACGTCAAAAATCTCTTCCCAACTATTTTGCAATCTATATGGGACGGCTGTCAATCCTTTGGTCCTTAAATGAAACTGGTATACTTTTTTATATATCACAATTTTCCTTAACCAATTATGTTCTTTAATGCAGACAGACAAGTTCCTTACTTTCTCCCCCTTCCACTTTCCTCTTCCATTTTTGCGGTAAGGCTGCAATTATTTGGTTGTAATTTGGGGTAGAGCAGACATTTCCATGTTTTTGTTAGCTGCATGTGCGTCATAACTCCACCAGTCCTACCGATGATATCATTTACGAAGATTATACCTTTTTTAAACATTTTGTCAAAAAATAAAGTTTTTTTTTGTCAATTAGTATATTTGAATTTAACCACAATATTTGTTGCATTATTTGTTCTGTCGTTTCTGGAGGATTAAATTGAAATTGCAACCAACTTTCTATGCCTTGTTTTAGAAATAGTGATATTTGGGAGATTATTTCCTTTTCAAATAACTAAGTGAGAGGTTGTAATCTGAATAAATGGAAAAAGGCCATTCTTGAACATTGGGTGAGACAATTTTACTAATTTGCTAGAGAACCAGTTTGGATTGAAGTATAATTTTTTGTATGACTGAAGCTTTTAGTGATCGGTCTAATGTTTTAATATTTAATCATTTCTGTCCTCCGAATTCATATTCATGATATAAATAGGCCAGTTTAATTTTGTCTGGCTTGCCATTCAAAATAAATTTGAATTTTTTTTTTTCTCATATAATTTAAAAAACTGTTCGCTAGGCGTAGGCAAGACCATAAGCAAATAGGTAAACTATGTTGTCACATGCTTGAAGAATTATAACGTTGTTAGCCTATATTTAGCTACATTGTGTGCGTGCGTGCCAACCTATAGATGAATTCAGTATCCCCTGATTTGAAATGGTTGGCTAACGTTCTCTCGTCTCTTTCGCCAGGTGTTCTTCAGTGAGAGGTAGAGCTGCTTTGTTAGCCTGCCTGTCTCAGTCCAGTCAGAGGTCCAATCAGATTTCTCGGACCACCGCTCCACCAGGCCTATCAGACCGCTGGGAATGACTGCACCTTCACAACCTCACCAGGAGTGGGCGCTGGAGGACAACGCCCACATCAACCACACAGCCAGGAGCATCTCCCTTCCTTTAGCTGGGAGAGTCTTTCTCTCTTCCTTTAGCTGGGAGTGTCTTCTTTGTTTGTGTGAGCCTGCGATTCCAGTTCTGGGTTGAGATGCAGCTTTGTTGCTGGTGATTGGAGAAGAGGGAGAGCTTGCCAAACCCAGACCACCAGGAGAGGAGAGATCGTGAAGACCCGTACCAGACCGGTTCACCAGATCTTTACTCTCACTATTGCTGGCTTAATTAGTAAGCATCAGCCATAGGTCCATAGGCTAAATATAAATGATATGCAGACACACTTTCAGGACTAGCCCTGCTCAGTGTGAGGTGCTCTGTTCCCCTCCACGACCCTTCCGGTCTGGTGGAAGTTTTGTCGGCTCTGAGGACTGCATGGCAGTGGAGTAATCGTGGAGAAGCCGGGGTACCACAAGCTTATGGACTTTGACAAGAGAGGAGGAGGAAAGGGGGAGGCAGAGGAAGGGAAGAGGATGTCGAAGACTGGAGGGAGCCGGTCGGGGCATGGCAGTCGCAGCTCGGGGAGCAACTCTGGGGTGCTCATGGTGGGCCCTAACTTCCGGGTCGGGAAGAAGATCGGCTGTGGGAACTTTGGAGAGCTTCGTCTGGGGAAGAACCTGTACACTAATGAATATGTGGCCATCAAACTGGTGAGTAACACTAACAAATACACACACACACACACACCAGGGTTTCCGTTAGGAACATGTGGCGCCGGACATTTTGACCGGCAGCATTTTAATTTACCGGACATTTGACAAATGTACTGGACCCAATGCGTTGAGTGCGTAACCTGATTAGGGCTTCCACCCACGGTGCTCAGAATGATAGAAATCACATTTTAGATGATGGTCATTCATATGAACAGAACGTCCATGTCGAGTATGCAATGCCGCGTGTCCTTACCGCGCTACTTTCACGATGTTAGAATAAATGTCCACATTTACTTTTCCTTAGCCAACAAGACGAGTAACGAACAGCGAAATCCCTAGCCTATGCCTAGGTGGAAAGGTTGAGCGGTATCCAGATTTTCATACCGTCCTTCTCTCGCCCCGGGATTTACGGTATTACAGTTTTAATACACAAGAAGGCGCCAGAAAATGCAAAGAAGTGCTTTGGGCGTTTATTACCAGAATGCTAACAAAATTAGCACAAGTAATTGCGAATTTGCTAAAAAAATATGCTAATGAGTGCAATTGAAAATAAACAAAATGCAAAGACAGGCAATCCAGCTCATAAAGTTATACATATATAGGTAAGAGCTACCGAATGTCCTTTTTGGTGAGTTTGGACAAATTACAGGGGAATGTGAACGAGCGACATTGTGCAAATGAACAAAGTTTTGACGCGTGTAGTACCGGCTCTCCAGCAGCGTGTAGTACTGGCTCTCCAGCAGCGTGTAGTACTGGCTCTCCAGCAGCGTGTGTCTGGAGTCGCTAGGGCAACAGGCTCAGAGAAGAGGAGCAGACGGGCTGAGAACGAAGAGGAGAGAAAACGGAAGGAAATCAAGATGGCAGCTGTTCAAATAACTCATCCACAGGGCTTTGCCTTCTCAAACACGGCAGAAAGCTAGCACAATATGATGCCCCGTCACCTTATTAATTCAGCCACTTACTGAGATGGCAAGTTAAACTAGGGGTCGTGTTAACGCATAATTCTGAGTTTTTCACGCAGGAAAAAAAGATAAAACTCGTAAGAAATATCTTGCTGTGTTTTGTAAACAGATCTTTTCTCTGGTACTGTTCCGGGTGTAGCCAGCCTATTGTTCTCTGGTAAAATGTAGATGAACTTTAAGCTAAATATTAGAAAATGTAGCTGGCTACATTCTTTCTATGATTGGCCTAAACATTAGAAAATATAGTTTTTGCTTTTTCGTTGTAAGCTCATTTACTTGTGTGGCTGCCAGCCGAATAGCGTCGCACTTCTGTTTGTCATCTGATGAAAAGGAAGCTATTTTATGTTGAATGTGTTGCGCTAATGTATTTTATGTGAAGGAAAACTATAGTTGCACGTCCCTGATCACTGAAGTAAAAAAAAAACACTGACTTTCAATATAAAACGCGACTCCTGTCAACACACAGCTGCTCCCGTTTTCTACTGTAGTGCTATTTACAAATCAACACGAGGCTGGCTCAGCTGAGCTGGGGAACTAAGTAAGCTTCATAATGTAAAATAATGTGACAAGTGAAATAAGATGATCTGCTTTATCTCCTAATGTATTGCACAAGTTGACTTCAGGTATTCACTTAAATAGCTACAAATATTCAAATGTATTGGAAAAACTTCAAATAAATTGATTCAACGTTATTGACGGTATGGAAAAATCTAGTTTTAATGTCACATGCACAAGTACAGTGAAATGCATTTCTTGCAAACATATCCCGAACCTAGAATACCTCACAATCAAATGCCGACCGTATTATCTCCCAAGAGGAATTCTCTTTGGTTATAGTCACGGCCGTGTATATCCCCCCTCAAGCCGATACCACGATACCACGGCCCTCCCCCGCCCTCCTTTCAGCAAATCTGACCACGACTCAATTTTGCTCCTCCCTTCCTATAGGCAGAAATTCAACCAGGAGGTACCCGTGCTAAGGACTATTCAACGCTGGTCTGACCAATTTGGAATCCACGCTTCAAGATTGTTTTGATCATGCGGACTGGGAAATGTTCCGGGTAGCTTCCGAGAATAATATAGACTAATATATTGAAACGGTGACTGAGTTTATCAGGAAGTGTACAGGAGATGTTTTACCCACTGACAACTAAAACCTACCCAAACCAACCAGAAACCGTGGATAGATGGCAGCATTCGTGCTAAACTGAAAGCGCGAACCACCGCATTCAACCATGGCAAGGTGACTGGGAATATGGCAGAATACAACAAACAGTGTAGCTACTCACTCCGCAAGGCAATCAAACAGGCAAAACGTCAGTATAGAGACGACAGTGGAGTCGCAATTCAACGGCTCAGACACGAGACGTATGTGGCAGGGTCTACAGACAATCACAGACTACAAAAGGAAAACCAGTCACGTCGCGGACACCGAAGTCTTGCTTCCGGACAAGCCTAAACACCACCTTCGCCCGCTTTAAGAATAATACAGTGCCACCGATGCAGCCCGCTACCAAGGACTGTGGGCTCTCCTCCGTGGCCGACCTGAGTAAGACATTTAAGCGTGTTAACCGTCAAGGCTGCCGGCCCAGACGGCATCCCTAGCCGGGTCCTCAGAGCATGCGCAGACATGCTGGCTGGTGTGTTTACGGACATATTCAATCTCTCCCTATCCCAGTCTGTTGTCCCCACATGCTTCAAGATGGCCACCATTGTTCCTGTACCCAAGAAAGCAAAGGTAACTTAACTAAATGACTATTGCCCCGTAGCATTCACTTCTGTCATCATGAAGTGCTTTGAGAGACTTGTCAAGGATCATATCACCTCTACCTTACCTGTCACCCTAGACCCACTTCAATTTGCTTACCGCCCCAATAGATCCACAGACGATGCAATCGCCATCACACTGCCCTATCCCATCTGGAGGGCATTCTTACAGAGGAATACCTATGTAAGAATGCTGTTCATTGACTATAGCTCAGCATTCAACACCATAGTACCCTCCAAGCTCATCATTAAGCTCGAGGCCCTGGGTCTGAACCCCGCCCTGTGCAACTGGGTCCTGGACTTCCTGACGGGCTGCCCCCAGGTGGTGAAGGTAGGAAACAACACCTCCACTTCGCTGATCCTCAACACAGGGGCCCCACAAGGGTGGGTGCTCAGCCCACTCCTGTACTCCCATGACTGCGTGCCCAAGCACTCCTCCAACTCAATCATCAAGGTTGCAGACGATACAACAGTAGTAGGCTTGATTACCAACAATGACGAGACCGCCTACAGGAAGAAGGCGCAACAGTGCCTCTTCAACCTCAGGAGGCTGAAGAAATTTGGTTTGGCACCTAAAACCCTCAAACTTTTACAGATGTACAATTGAGAACATCCTGTCGGGCTGTATCACCGCCTGGTAACCGCAGGGCTCTCCAGGGGGTGGTGCGGTCTGCACAATGCATTACCGGGGGCAAACTACCCGCCCTCCAGGACACCTACAGCATCCAATGTCACAGGAAGGCCAAAAAGATAATCAAGGACAACAACCACCCGAGTCACTGCCTGTTCACCCCGCTATCATCCAGAAGGCGAGGTCAGTACAGGTGCATCAAAGCTGGGACCGAGAGACTGAACAACAGCTTCTATCTCAAGGCCATCAGACTGTTAAATAGCCATCACTAGCACATTAGAGGCTGCCGCCTATAGACATCGACAAGAAATCACTGGCCACTTAAATGGAACACTAGTCACTTTTAAATAATGTGTACGTGTCTTGCATTACTCATCCCATATGTATAAACTGTATTCTAAACTATTCTACTGTATCTTCGTCTACGGGGCTCAGACATTGCTCGTCCATATATTTATTTATATATTCTTAATTCCATTCCTTAACTTAGATTTGTGTGTATTGGGTATATGTTGTGAAATTGTTAGATATTACTGCACTGTCGGCGCTAGGAACACAAGCATTTCGCTTCACCCGCAATAACATCTGCTAAACTCGTGTATGTGACCAATAATCATTTATTTTATTTGATATACGATATACCGGCCAAGTCTAATAGGCGGCGCATGAGTTTCAAGTTTCACCATAAAATACACCTTTTATAATAAAGCATTCCATGCATCATAACATTTGCAGTTTTATGTCAGATAACCTACCATTCATAATGTGATGATTAAATTGGATAGTCATTTAGGCTAATGATATAACTCAGTCACTGTTCGCAAAAAAGACTGTTCAATGCATAGCAACAATGCATAGCAACAATGCGCACAAGGCAGAAGGATACGTGCAAATGTGCATTTGGCTACCGGACAATGAAGGAAAGTAGAACATGAGAGAGAGAGGCTACTGGTTATAAAATGATTGCTTCCCACGGATATGGTCGGATTCTGCCAAAGCTACTTTGAAGCAAGGTCATGCCTCATAATATGTAGGGAAATGTTAAGGGTTCAAGCAATTTAAGTAGCTATGTTTTCAAAATGCATACTGCTTACATCTCGTTGCAAAGTGGTTTGTGACGCGCTGATGAAGCCTTCCATTCCTTTTTGCTTTTTATTTTATTTATTTGGATCCCATTAGCCGACGCCAATGACAGTCTGACTGGGGTCCGACACAACGAAAAATACATTACAGACAAAATACTTTAATTACATACATTTTAAAACATTAACATGTAGTGTGTGTGAGCATCTATCAGTTACACATACATGTCAGTACATGCACACAACAAGTAGGTCACATGGGGGAGAGGCGTTGTGCTGTGATTTATTGTGCTTTATTTGTTTTTTGAAACCATATTTGCTGTTCACTTGCGCTATATAAAATGGAAGGGAGTTCCATGCACTCATTGCTCTGTATAATACTATATGTTTCCTTGAATTTGTTCTGGACCTGGGGACTGTGAAAAGACCCCTGGTGGCATGTCTGGTGGGGTAAGTGTGTGTGTCAGAGCTGAGTGTAAGTTGACTATGGAAATAATTTGGAGTTTCCAACACATTCATGTTTTTTATAAAAACAAGAAGTCATGCAGTCAGTCTTTCCTCAACTCTTAGCCAAGAGAGACTGGCATGCATAGTATTAATATCAGCCCTCTGATTACAATGAAGAGCAAGACGTGCCGCTTGGTTCTGGGCCAGCTGCAGGTTAACTAGGTCTTTCTTTGCAGCACTCGACTGGACAATAATCAAGATAAGATAAAACTAGAGACTGCAGGACTTGCTTTGTGGAGTGTGGTGTCAAAAAAGCAGAGCATCTCTTTATTACGGACAGACCTCTCCCCATCTTTACAACCATTGAATCTATATGTTTTGACCATGACCGTTTACAATCCGAAGGTAAAAGCAAGTAATTTAGTCTCCTCAACTGGCCCAACAGCCACATTATTCATTATCAGATTCTAAAACTTAAGGAATGATTTGTTCCAAATACAATGCTCTTAGTTTTAAAGATGTTCAGGACTAGTTTATTACTGGTCACCCATTCTTAAACAGACTGCAACTATTTGTTAAGGGTTTCAGTGACTTCATTAGCTGTGGTTGCTGATGCGTATATGGTTGAATCATCAGCATACATGGACACACAGGCTTTGTTTAATACCAATAGCAGGTCATTGGTAAAAATAGAAAAGAGTAGAGGGCCTAGAGAGCTGCCCTGCGGTACACCACACTGTACATGTTTGACATTCAAGAAGCTTCCATTAAAGAAAACCTTCTGTTCTATTAGATGGATAGCTCTGAATCCACGATATGGCAGAGGTTGAAAAGATTATGGTCAATAATATCAAAGGCTGCACTGAAATCTAACACTTATTTTTGTTGAGTTTAGTCACAATTTCTCAACTTGCAGTAAGTCAGCCAGTCAGATGTGCAGCCAGTCTTATTAGCCACTCCTTTTGCCCCGTCTCTTTCAACCGTACAGTTTTTCAATTCCTCATCAATCCATGGAGCCTTATCAGTTCTAACAGTCAGTTTCTTAACAGGTGCATGTTTATCAATAATTGGAAGAAGCAATTTCATAAATTCATCAAGTGCAGCGTCTGGATGCTCCTTATTAATCACATCAGACCAATACATATTTTTAACATCATCCACAGCAAAATATTTTGTATGATCTCTTACACAATTTTAGGCCCAGCTTTTGGAATTTTGCCTTTCCTGGATTTAGCCACTGCATCCAATGGGACCACTGCATCCAATGGCACCACTGCATCCAATGGCACCACTGCATCCAATGGGACCACTGCATCCAATGGCACCACTGCATCCAATGGCACCACTGCATCCAATGGCACCACTGCATCCAATGGCACCACTGCATCCTGCATCCAATGGCACCACTGCATCCAATGGGACCACTGCATCCAATGTGACCACTGCATCCAATGTGACCACTGCATCCAATGGCACCACTGCATCCAATGGCACCACTGCATCCAATGTCACCACTGCATCCAATGGCACCACTGCATCCAATGGCACCACTGCATCCAATGGCACCACTGCATCCAATGAGTACGGATACAGCTTTAGAACAAAGTTCTACAGTATTAGTAAAAATTTGATCGATACATGTGGATGATCTTGTTCCTGTAGTGTTTGTAAACACCCTGGTAGGTTGATTAATAACCTGAACCAGATTTGAATGGGGAAGGTGCTTCAATTATCAGTCGGAAAAATTTAAGAAATACTTGCTGGTTTTAATCGTGGTCCCAAAAACTATTTTTAACACACGATTGCATTTAGAATTGTTGCACAATGATTGGCTTGTAAAAGCGCTGTCTGACAGAAAAAAGCACTATGCCACTACATTATGCAAATTTACCCATAGACCGATAAGCAAAAAGTGTGTTTCCTTCAATGAAGAGGCTAAAAAGCAATATTTTGCAGTGAGATTTTTTTTATTCTCCTGGCCGGTGGCAATTTTATTTATCGCCTTTTTAACGGCCAAAAGCCGTCTATTACCGGCTAACGGAAAACCTGACAAACACACAGATTTGTTTTCAGGACTTTTTGGGAGTATAAATTCAATGGAAATCCTGTTTTCCATAAGCTTAACCCTTAAGCCTGAAATAGCATTTTAACAAATTCAGGACTTTTCAAAATGTTTCTTGTTTTCCTTCCTTGTCAGGACAATTTGGTCCTGATAACGTAGGAAAAAGTGTACACTACACACACACTACTTTATTAGTTGGTGAATAGGGACTTTGGACTTGGAGCCTTTGCGATTGCAGGTCAGAACCTATTTCCCCCCCCTTAAATCTTACCAGTTGAATTTTAAAGGTTGTACACAGGGCCTACCTTAGACTGATCTGTGATTTTAAACTTTCTAGACATAACAAAGCCCTGTTGCCTTTTGTTTCACTGGTAATGGTTCCCAGATGAGTTCTGCTCTGGTTCATATTCCAGCAACATGTACTTGACTGACTGTCGTTAGATTAATAATCTAATCTACCATGATGTAATCTAGTTCTAATAATCCCTGCTTGTTATTACATAACAACACTTACTTCAGTATGGCCCCAGAGAGTCTATGACCCAAATATCACCCTGCTCCCTATATAGTCAACTATTTTTGACCATAGCCTGGTGAGACTGGATTGTGTATTTTTGACCATAGCCCTATAGCCAGGTGAGACTGGATTGTGTATTTTTGACCATAGCCCTATAGCCTGGTGAGACTGGATTGTGTATTTTTGACCATAGCCCTATAGCCTGGTGAGACTGGATTGTGTATTTTTGACCATAGCCCTATAGCCTGATGAGACTGGATTGTGTATTTTTGACCATAGCCCTATAGCCTGGTGAGACTGGATTGTGTATTTTTGACCATAGCCCTATAGCCTGGTGAGACTGGATTGTGTATTTTTGACCATAGCCCTATAGCCTGGTGAGACTGGGTTGTGTATTTTTGACCATAGCCCTATAGCCTGGTGAGACTGGGTTGTGTATTTTTGACCATAGCCCTATAGCCTGGTGAGACTGGGTTGTGTATTTTTGACCATAGCCCTATAGCCTGGTGAGACTGGGTTGTGTATTTTTGACCATAGCCCTATAGCCTGGTGAGACTGGGTTGTGTATTTTTGACCATAGCCCTATAGCCTGGTGAGACTGGGTTGTGTATTTTTGACCATAGCCCTATAGCCTGGTGAGACTGGGTTGTGTATTTTTGACCATAGCCCTATAGCCTGGTGAGACTGGGTTGTGTATTTTTGACCATAGCCCTATAGCCTGGTGAGACTGGGTTGTGTATTTTTGACCATAGCCCTATAGCCTGGTGAGACTGGGTTGTGTATTTTTGACCATAGCCCTATAGCCTGGTGAGACTGGGTTGTGTATTTTTGACCATAGCCCTATAGCCTGGTGAGACTGGATTGTGTATTTTTGACCATAGCCCTATAGCCTGGTGAGACTGGATTGTGTATTTTTGACCATAGCCCTATAGCCTGGTGAGACTGGATTGTGTATTTTTGACCATAGCCCTATAGCCTGATGAGACTGGATTGTGTATTTTTGACCATAGCCCTATAGCCTGGTGAGACTGGATTGTGTATTTTTGACCATAGCCCTATAGCCTGGTGAGACTGGATTGTGTATTTTTGACCATAGCCCTATAGCCTGGTGAGACTGGGTTGTGTATTTTTGACCATAGCCCTATAGCCTGGTGAGACTGGGTTGTGTATTTTTGACCATAGCCCTATAGCCTGGTGAGACTGGGTTGTGTATTTTTGACCATAGCCCTATAGCCTGGTGAGACTGGGTTGTGTATTTTTGACCATAGCCCTATAGCCTGGTGAGACTGGGTTGTGTATTTTTGACCATAGCCCTATAGCCTGGTGAGACTGGGTTGTGTATTTTTGACCATAGCCCTATAGCCTGGTGAGACTGGGTTGTGTATTTTTGACCATAGCCCTATAGCCTGGTGAGACTGGGTTGTGTATTTTTGACCATAGCCCTATAGCCTGGTGAGACTGGGTTGTGTATTTTTGACCATAGCCCTATAGCCTGGTGAGACTGGATTGTGTATTTTTGACCATAGCCCTATAGCCTGGTGAGACTGGGTTGTGTATTTTTGACCATAGCCCTATAGCCTGGTGAGACTGGGTTGTGTATTTTTGACCATAGCCCTATAGCCTGGTGAGACTGGGTTGTGTATTTTTGACCATAGCCCTATAGCCTGGTGAGACTGGGTTGTGTATTTTTGACCATAGCCCTATAGCCTGGTGAGACTGGGTTGTGTATTTTTGACCATAGCCCTATAGCCTGGTGAGACTGGATTGTGTATTTTTGACCATAGCCCTATAGCCTGGTGAGACTGGGTTGTGTATTTTTGACCATAGCCCTATAGCCTGGTGAGACTGGGTTGTGTATTTTTGACCATAGCCCTATAGCCTGGTGAGACTGGGTTGTGTATTTTTGACCATAGCCTGGTGAGACTGGATTGTGTATTTTTGACCATAGCCCTATAGCCTGGTGAGACTGGGTTGTGTATTTTTGACCATAGCCTGGTGAGACTGGGTTGTGTATTTTTGACTATAGCCTGGTGAGACTGGGTTGTGTATTTTTGACTATAGCCTGGTGAGACTGGGTTGTGTATTTTTGACCATAGCCTGGTGAGACTGGGTTGTGTATTTTTGACCATAGCCTGATGAGACTGGGTTGTGTATTTTTGACCATAGCCCTATAGCCTGGTGAGACTGGGTTGTGTATTTTTGACTATAGCCTGGTGAGACTGGGTTGTGTATTTTTGACCATAGCCTGGTGAGACTGGGTTGTGTATTTTTGACCATAGCCCTATAGCCTGGTGAGACTGGGTTGTGTATTTTTGACCATAGCCCTATAGCCTGGTGAGACTGGGTTGTGTATTTTTGACCATAGCCCTATAGCCTGGTGAGACTGGGTTGTGTATTTTTGACCATAGCCTGGTGAGACTGGGTTGTGTATTTTTGACCATAGCCCTATAGCCTGGTGAGACTGGGTTGTGTATTTTTGACCATAGCCCTATAGCCTGGTGAGACTGGATTGTGTATTTTTGACCATAGCCCTATAGCCTGGTGAGACTGGATTGTGTATTTTTGACCATAGCCCTATAGCCTGGTGAGACTGGATTGTGTATTTTTGACCATAGCCCTATAGCCTGATGAGACTGGATTGTGTATTTTTGACCATAGCCCTATAGCCTGGTGAGACTGGATTGTGTATTTTTGACCATAGCCCTATAGCCTGGTGAGACTGGATTGTGTATTTTTGACCATAGCCCTATAGCCTGGTGAGACTGGGTTGTGTATTTTTGACCATAGCCCTATAGCCTGGTGAGACTGGGTTGTGTATTTTTGACCATAGCCCTATAGCCTGGTGAGACTGGGTTGTGTATTTTTGACCATAGCCCTATAGCCTGGTGAGACTGGGTTGTGTATTTTTGACCATAGCCCTATAGCCTGGTGAGACTGGGTTGTGTATTTTTGACCATAGCCCTATAGCCTGGTGAGACTGGGTTGTGTATTTTTGACCATAGCCCTATAGCCTGGTGAGACTGGGTTGTGTATTTTTGACCATAGCCCTATAGCCTGGTGAGACTGGGTTGTGTATTTTTGACCATAGCCCTATAGCCTGGTGAGACTGGGTTGTGTATTTTTGACCATAGCCCTATAGCCTGGTGAGACTGGGTTGTGTATTTTTGACCATAGCCCTATAGCCTGGTGAGACTGGGTTGTGTATTTTTGACCATAGCCCTATAGCCTGGTGAGACTGGGTTGTGTATTTTTGACCATAGCCCTATAGCCTGGTGAGACTGGATTGTGTATTTTTGACCATAGCCCTATAGCCTGGTGAGACTGGGTTGTGTATTTTTGACCATAGCCCTATAGCCTGGTGAGACTGGGTTGTGTATTTTTGACCATAGCCCTATAGCCTGGTGAGACTGGGTTGTGTATTTTTGACCATAGCCCTATAGCCTGGTGAGACTGGGTTGTGTATTTTTGACCATAGCCCTATAGCCTGGTGAGACTGGGTTGTGTATTTTTGACCATAGCCCTATAGCCTGGTGAGACTGGATTGTGTATTTTTGACCATAGCCCTATAGCCTGGTGAGACTGGGTTGTGTATTTTTGACCATAGCCCTATAGCCTGGTGAGACTGGGTTGTGTATTTTTGACCATAGCCCTATAGCCTGGTGAGACTGGGTTGTGTATTTTTGACCATAGCCTGGTGAGACTGGATTGTGTATTTTTGACCATAGCCCTATAGCCTGGTGAGACTGGGTTGTGTATTTTTGACCATAGCCTGGTGAGACTGGGTTGTGTATTTTTGACTATAGCCTGGTGAGACTGGGTTGTGTATTTTTGACTATAGCCTGGTGAGACTGGGTTGTGTATTTTTGACCATAGCCTGGTGAGACTGGGTTGTGTATTTTTGACCATAGCCTGATGAGACTGGGTTGTGTATTTTTGACCATAGCCCTATAGCCTGGTGAGACTGGGTTGTGTATTTTTGACTATAGCCTGGTGAGACTGGGTTGTGTATTTTTGACCATAGCCTGGTGAGACTGGGTTGTGTATTTTTGACCATAGCCCTATAGCCTGGTGAGACTGGGTTGTGTATTTTTGACCATAGCCCTATAGCCTGGTGAGACTGGGTTGTGTATTTTTGACCATAGCCCTATAGCCTGGTGAGACTGGGTTGTGTATTTTTGACCATAGCCTGGTGAGACTGGGTTGTGTATTTTTGACCATAGCCTGGTGAGACTGGGTTGTGTATTTTTGACCATAGCCCTATAGCCTGGTGAGACTGGGTTGTGTATTTTTGACCATAGCCTGGTGAGACTGGGTTGTGTATTTTTGACCATAGCCCTATAGCCTGGTGAGACTGGGTTGTCAATGCTAGATCCTCATGGAGTTGTGAATTCTGTCCTCTCTCGTTGTTCATAACGTCAAGCTGCATGACATTTTATATTTAGTTAAACTCTATCTTCGTAAGTCAGTACATGTATCTGAAAACCAATAATGATAAATGTTTTCCAATATTGCCAGGGGCTGTACTCGTCAGTTATTGGATGACCAATCTGACCTATTGCACCTAGCCTGTCTAGAGAATAGGGGGGCACCTTATTTTATTAATCAATTCATATTAACAAATAAAAAAGAATCATCTGAAACCGATTTGAAGGACTGTTTTAGGAATACTTCTGACCCATCTCTAGCTCTCTCTCTCTCTTCTCTCTCATGAGTTTGGTCTGATGGATGGATTTGCCTCCAACAGATTATACTTCTGACCCATCTCTAGCTCTCTCTCTCTTCTCTCTCATGAGTGTGGTCTGATGGATGGATTTGCCTCCAACAGATTATAGTTATATAATTCATTATGAAAAAGAACATGCATGCATTTCAGCTTCCAGTGCCTTAATACCCGTTACTTAACATGGTGTTTGTGAATGAGAGAGCCGGGGTCAGGGAGGTCCAAGGGCCGGGGGCTGGGAGGTCCAAGGGCCGGGCAGGGTGGGGGCAGGGCTGGCCAGGGGCTGGGAGGTCCAAGGGCCAGGGGCTGGGAGGTCCAAGGGCCGGGGGCTGGGAGGTCCAAGGGCAGGGAGGTCCAAGGGCCGGGGGCAGGGAGGTCCAAGGGCCGGGGGCAGGGAGGTCCAAGGGCCGGGGGCAGGGAGGTCCAAGGGCCGGGGGCAGGGTGGGGCAGGGGCAGGGAGGTCCAAGGGCCGGGGGCAGGGAGGTCCAAGGGCCGGGGGCAGGGCTGGGGCGGGGGCAGGGAGGTCCAAGGGCCGGGGGCAGGGAGGTCCAAGGGCCGGGGGCAGGGAGGTCCAAGGGCCGGGGTCAGGGCTGGGGCGGGGGCAGGGAGGTCCAAGGGCCGGGGGCAGGGGGCAGGGCGGTCCAAGGGCCGGGGGCAGGGATTTGGCTGGCCAGGGGCAGGGCTGGCCAGGGGCAGGGCTGGCCAGGGGCAGGGCTGGCCAGGGGCAGAGTGCGCACATGCGGCTATTCTGTGTTGAAAACGGTTAACAAAGACAGGTACTGCTATATGCTTAATTTAGAGTTATTTATGTAACTTTAGTTGTGATACAAATGTTGGGCTATATGTTTAGATTTTTAATACATTGTATGGCTGCATGATGCGACCTAATGATGATTTGAAAAAAGTTGCATGACAGTCATGAGCTCTGCTTTGTTTTTTGCGCAGGCTGTACACACTTCATCAGTCTCTCATTCACAATTTGACAAGCACTTGATAATGCCTCCAATTTCCCGGCTGCGTCCCCTTTGTGTGGCCATAATGCCCCCTAAGAAAATCCATGCCGTTTGCGGCCAGTGGCTGTTGTGCCCTTGGGCTGAATATAATATTTAGAATTCCCTCCTCCCAGCTACGTGCTTTTATTATAAAGGTGCATTTCTATGGTTAAAATGATCTTCCCCAAACTTGAAATGCCAGTTCGGCTTTACACCGGATGTAATGCAGATTAATGTGCTTCATTTTAAGAAGTTATTTGGACACTTTAGTTGTGATACAAACCTTATCAAAACATATAGACCAATGGGCAAGGCTACATGAGGTGTGCGGCTATGATTCGAACAAAGTTGTAAGAAAAGCATGTGTCTTGCCTTAAGCTGGGCGTCATTCACAAGCGACAGGCTAATATTGTCACCCATCAGACTATTCTTGATTTAATCTTGTCTTTACATATACTAAATAATATGACGTTTTGATTTAGAATGGACCGTTATCAAGCACCTGTCTTGAAACAGGGGCAGTGGGAAACATACACTGCTCAAAAAAATAAAGGGAACACTTAAACAACACAATGTAACTCCAAGTCAATCACACTTCTGTGAAATCAAACTGTCCACTTAGGAAGCAACACTGATTGACAATACATTTCACATGCTGTTGTGCAAATGGAATAGACAACAGGTGGAAATGATAGGCAATTAGCAAGACACCCCCAATAAAGATGTGGTTCTGCAGGTGGTGACCACAGACCACTTCTCAGTTCCTATGCTTCCTGGCTGATGTTTTGGTCACTTTTGAATGCTGGCGGTGCTTTCACTCTAGTGGTAGCATGAGACGGAGTCTACAACCCACACAAGTGGCTCAGGTAGTGCAGCTCATCCAGGATGGCACATCAATGCGAGCTGTGGCAAGAAGGTTTGCTGTGTCTGTCAGCGTAGTGTCCAGAGCATGGAGGCGCTACCAGGAGACAGGCCAGTACATCAGGAGATGTGGAGGAGGCCGTAGGAGGGCAACAACCCTGCAGCAGGACTGCTACCTCTACCTTTGTGCAAAGAGGAGCAGGAGGAGCACTGCCAGAGCCCTGCAAAATGACCTCCAGCAGGCCACAAATGTGCATGTGTCTGCTCAAACGGTCAGAAACAGACTCCATGAGGGTGGTATGAGGGCCCGACGTCCACAGGTGGGGGTTGTGCTTACAGCCCAACACCGTGCAGGACGTTTGGCATTTGCCAGAGAACACCAAGATTGGCAAATTCGCCACTGGCGCCCTGTGCTCTTCACAGATGAAAGCAGGTTCACACTGAGCACATGTGACAGAGTCTGGAGACGCCGTGGAGAACGTTCTGCTGCCTGCAACATCCTCCAGCATGACCGGTTTGGCGGTGGGTCAGTCATGGTGTGGGGTGGCATTTCTTTGGGGGGGCCGCACAGCCCTCCATGTGCTCGCCAGAGGTAGCCTGACTGCCATTAGGTACCGAGATGAGATCCTCAGACCCCTTGTGAGACCATATGCTGGTGCGGTTGGCCCTGGGTTCCTCCTAATGCAAGACAATGCTAGACCTCATGTGGCTGGAGTGTGTCAGCAGTTCCTGCAAGAGGAAGGCATTGATGCTATGGACCGCCTGTTCCCCAGACCTGAATCCAATTGAGCACATCTGGGACATCATGTCTTGCTCCGTCCACCAACGCCACGTTGCACCACAGACTGTCCAGGAGTTGGCGGATGCTTTAGTCCAGGTCTGGGAGGAGATCCCTCAGGAGACCATCCGCCACCTCATCAGGAGCATGCCCAGGCGTTGTAGGGAGGTCATACAGGCACGTGGAGGCCACACACACTACTGAGCCTCATTTTGACTTGTTTTAAGGACATTACATACATAAAAATAAATAGTCATTTAGCAGACGCTCTTATCCAGAGCGTCTTACAGGAGGAATTAGGGTTAAGTGCCTTGCTCAAGGGCACATCGGCAGATTTTTCACCTAGTCGGCTCGGGGATTAGAACCAGCGACCTTTCGGTTACTGGCACAACGCTCTTAACCACTAAGCTACCTGCCTCCCTACATCAAAGTTGGATCAGCCTGTAGTGTGGTTTTCCACTTTAATTTTGAGTGTGACTCCAAATCCAGACCTCCATTGATTGATAAATTTGATTTCCATTGATAATTTTTGTGTGATTTTTGTTGTCAGCACATTCAACTATGTAAAGAAAAGTATTTAATAAGATTATTTCATTCATTCAGATCTAGGATGTGTTATTTTAGTGTTCCCTTTATTTTTTTGAGCAGTGTACATGTCATCTATGCACTTAAATAGCAAATGGACGCTTTTCATGTGGTTCATTTTCATGCCAGCCAGGTTGGCTATACTCCTGTTGTAAAGAGAAGCAATGTGCTTAATATTAGGAAAGTTGAGAAATAAATATAGTAGGCCTAGCCTATAGAAAGCTGATGGGATCCTCCTCTTTTTAGTAGAGGCCATCACTCTGTTTTCTCACGCAATTGCACAGCCTATAGAAATGTTGCGCATCATGAGCTCATGGCCTCTCATGAAGTGTTTGATCAGATTTTTGATAACATTTGCATTGATGTCAGAGTGATTAGAGGGACAATAGAGTGCTGAGTACCAGGCAGTTAGCAACTAATGACCATCAGCAGAATCAGAGCTTGGAGAAGCCTAATTACCATTACTAAACGGTCACATGTCATTTGACTGCCGTCATGACTCGGGTCACCGTAACAGCCCTAGACGGGTGAGTGGGGGAGCGTTGCGCACCGAGGGGTCAATTGGCAGGAAGATCGCAATATCAAGGACACATTGCTAGGCCAGAGCTTCAAGTTCCTTGGTGTCCACATCACCAACGAACTATCATGGTCCAAACACACCAAGACAGTCGTGAAGAGGGCACGACAAAGCCTATTCCCCCTCAGGAGACTAAAAAGATTTGGCATGGGTCCTCAGATCCTCAAAAAATTCTACAGCTGCACCATCGAGAGCATCCTGACTGGTTGCATCACCGCCTGGTATGGCAACTGCTTGGCCTCTGACCGCAAGGCACTACAGAGGGTAGTGCGTACGGCCCAGTACATCACTGGGGCAAAGCTCCCTGCCATCCAGGACCTCTATACCAGGCGGTGTCAGAGGAAGGCCCTCAAAATTGTCAAAGACTCCAGTCACCCTAGTCATAGACTGTTCTCTCTGCTACCGCACGGCAAGCGGTACCGGAGTGCCAAGTCTAGGTCCAAAAGACTTCTCAACAGCTTCTACCCCCAAGCCATAAGACTCCTGAACAGCTAATCATGGCTACCCGGACTATTTGCACTGCCCCCCCACCCCATCCTTTTTACGCTGCTGCTACTCTGTTAAGTATTTATGCATAGTCACTTTAACTCTACCCACATGTACATATTGCCTCAACTGCCTCAACTGGCCGGTGCCCCCGCACATTGACTATGCAACGGTACCCCCCTGTATATATAGCCTCCCTACTGTCACTTTATTCTATTGTATATATAGCCTCCCTACTGTCACTTTATTTTTTACTTCTGCTCTTTTTTTTTTCTCAACACTTTTTTGTTGTTGTTTTATTCTTACTTTTTTGTTTAAAATAAATGCACTGTTGGTTAAGGGCTGTAAGTAAGCATTTCACTGTAATGTCTGCACCTGTTGTATTCGGCGCATGTGACCAATAAAATTTGATTTGATTTGAAACTGTTTTCAAATTGGTAGGCCTATGTTTCTCTTGTCCATAAAAATACTCATCAGTTATTTGCCTACCTTTAAAAAAAAAAAAAAAAAAGAATATTATAGCCATATCAAGTGCATGCTTTGCTATTTCATCATCTGGGTAAGCTACATCCATCAGGCTACTCTCACTTAGTAATAACTATAGTACAGCCTCCCTTCACTTAGTAACTATAGTGTAGTCTGCCTTCACTTAGTAACTATAGTACAGCCTGCCTTCACTTAGTAACTACAGTACAGCCTGCCTTATTAACTATAGTACAGCCTGCCTTAGTAACTACAGTACAGCCTGCCTTAGTAACTATAGTACAGCCTGCCTTAGTAACTATAGTACAGCCTGCCTTAGTAACTATAGTACAGCCTGCCTTAGCAACTACAGTACAGCCTGCCTTAGCAACTACAGTACAGCCTGCCTTAGCAACTACAGTACAGCCTGCCTTAGCAACTACAGTACAGCCTGCCTTAGCAACTACAGTACAGCCCGCCTTAGTAACTATAGTACAGCCTGCCTTAGTAACTATAGTACAGCCTGCCTTAGCAACTACAGTACAGCCTGCCTTAGTAACTTCAGTACAGCCTGCCTTAGTAACTACAGTACAGCCTGCCTTAGTAACTATAGTACAGCCTGCCTTAGTAACTATAGTACAGCCTACCTTAGTAACTATAGTACAGCCTGCCTTAGTAACTACAGTACAGCCTGCCTTAGTAACTACAGTACAGCCTGCCTTAGTAACTACAGTACAGCCTGCCTTAGTAACTACAGTACAGCCTGCCTTAGTAACTACAGTAGTCTGCCTTAGTAACTACAGTACAGCCTGCCTTAGTAACTATAGTACAGCCTGCCTTAGTAACTATAGTACAGCCTGCCTTAGTAACTATAGTACAGCCTGCCTTAGTAACTACAGTACAGCCTGCCTTAGTAACTATAGTACAGCCTGCCTTAGTAACTACAGTACAGCCTGCCTTAGTAACTATAGTACAGCCTGCCTTAAGCCTGCCTTAGTAACTATAGTACAGCCTGCCTTAGTAACTACAGTACAGCCTGCCTTAGTAACTATAGTACAGCCTGCCTTAAGCCTGCCTTAAGCCTGCCTTAGCAACTACAGTACAGCCTGCCTTAGTAACTACAGTACAGCCTGCCTTAGTAACTATAGTACAGCCTGCCTTAGCAACTACAGTACAGCCTGCCTTAGTAACTACAGTACAGCCTGCCTTTGTAACTTTAGTACAGCCTGCCTTAGTAACTATAGTACAGCCTGCCTTAGTAACTATAGTACAGCCTGCCTTAGCAACTACAGTACAGCCTGCCTTAGTAACTATAGTACAGCCTGCCTTAGTAACTATAGTACAGCCTGCCTTAGTAACTACAGTACAGCCTGCCTTAGTAACTACAGTACAGCCTGCCTTAGTAACTACAGTAGTCTGCCTTAGTAACTATAGTACAGCCTGCCTTAGTAACTATAGTACAGCCTGCCTTAGTAACTATAGTACAGCCTGCCTAAGCAACTATAGTACAGCCTGCCTTAGTAACTACAGTACAGCCTGCCTTAGTAACTATAGTACAGCCTGCCTTAGTAACTATAGTACAGCCTGCCTTAGTAACTATAGTACAGCCTGCCTTAGTAACTACAGTACAGCCTGCCTTAGTAACTATAGTACAGCCTGCCTTAAGCCTGCCTTAGTAACTATAGTACAGCCTGCCTTAGTAACTATAGTACAGCCTGCCTAAGCAACTATAGTACAGCCTGCCTTAGTAACTACAGTACAGCCTGCCTTAGTAACTATAGTACAGCCTGCCTTAGTAACTATAGTACAGCCTGCCTTAGTAACTATATTACAGCCTGCCTTAGTAACTACAGTACAGCCTGCCTTAGTAACTACAGTACAGCCTGCCTTAGTAACTATAGTACAGCCTGCCTTAAGCCTGCCTTAGTAACTATAGTACAGCCTGCCTTAGTAACTACAGTACAGCCTGCCTTAGTAACTATAGTACAGCCTGCCTTAAGCCTGCCTTAGCAACTACAGTACAGCCTGCCTTAGTAACTACAGTACAGCCTGCCTTAGTAACTATAGTACAGCCTGCCTTAGCAACTACAGTACAGCCTGCCTTAGCAACTACAGTACAGCCTGCCTTTGTAACTATAGTACAGCCTGCCTTAGTAACTATAGTACAGCCTGCCTTAGCAACTACAGTACAGCCTGCCTTAGTAATTATAGTACAACCTGCCTTAGTAACTACAGTACAGCCTGCCTTAGTAACTATAGTACAGCCTGCCTTAGTAACTATAGTACAGCCTGCCTTAGTAACTACAGTACAGCCTGCCTTAGTAACTACAGTACAGCCTGCCTTAGTAACTACAGTACAGCCTGCCTTAGTAACTATAGTACAGCCTGCTTAGTAACTATAGTACAGCCTGCCTTAGTAACTATAGTACAGCCTGCCTTAGTAACTACAGTACAGCCTGCCTTAGTAACTACAGTACAGCCTGCCTTAGTAACTACAGTACAGCCTGCCTTAGTAAACTACAGTACAGCCTGCCTTAGTAACGATGGCTGTCTTTGCCTGTTTGGCAGTTCTTCAGATGATGTTACCTATCCTCACCACCTGGGGGCCCCTCAGCATCGACAATAGATGATGCATTCGTAAAATCGCCCAACCCTAGTTACTACTACATGGACGTAGGCCTAATGATGCTCCCTGCCTCCTCCCTGCTAGCTGTTCAGAACATCCTGCTGGGTTTAAACTCTAACCCTCATGTTGTTTATCTCATTTCCAGGAGCCCATCAAGTCCCGGGCCCCACAGCTTCACCTGGAGTACAGGTTTTATAAACAGCTGGGGAGTTCAGGTGAGTGAATTATGACAATAGAAGGTTATTAGAATATGGTATTGAATCCTAGGTTGCACCTCAAATGGCACCCTATTCCCTATGTAGTGCACTGCTTTAGACCAGAGAATGGCACCCTATTCCCTATGTAGTGCACTGCTTTTGACCAGAGCCCTATGGGGTGACATTTGGGACGCAAACATAGATGGTCTTGTTGTTTTACTCAGCTTGAGATCTGTGGGGATGACAGATGAGATGGTAGCACAATGAACTGACATCATATAGACTGTACTTCACGATGATGATGGTAATTAACCTGGATCAGCCCATGAACACACAGCGGCCCTTTGGTCCTGGTCAAAAGTAGTGTACTGTCGAATAGACCCAATAGACCCAGCCCAACCAGCCTTCCTCCAATAGACCCAGCCCAACCAGCCTTCCTCCTATAGACCCAGCCTTCCTCCTATAGACCCAGCCCAACCAGCCTTCCTCCAATAGACCCAGCCCAACCAGCCTTCCTCCTATAGACCCAGCCCACCCAGCCTTCCTCCAATAGACCCAGCCCAACCAGCCTTCCTCCAATAGACCCAGCCCAACCAGCCTTCCTCCTATAGACCCAGCCTTCCTCCTATAGACCCAGCCCAACCAGCCTTCCTCCAATAGACCCAGCCCAACCAGCCTTCCTCCTATAGACCCAGCCCAACCAGCCTTCCTCCAATAGACCCAGCCCAACCAGCCTTCCTCCAATAGACCCAGCCCAACCAGCCTTCCTCCTATAGACCCAGCCCAACCAGCCTTCCTCCAATAGACCCAGCCCACCCAGCCTTCCTCCAATAGACCCAGCCCAACCAGCCTTCCTCCTATAGACCCAGCCTTCCTCCTATAGACCCAGCCCAACCAGCCTTCCTCCAATAGACCCAGCCCAACCAGCCTTCCTCCTATAGACCCAGCCCAACCAACCTTCCTCCAATAGACCCAGCCCAACCAGCCTTCCTCCAATAGACCCAGCCCAACCAGCCTTCCTCCAATAGACCCAGCCTTCCTCCAATAGACCCAGCCCAACCAGCCTTCCTCCAATAGACCCAGCCCAACCAGCCTTCCTCCTATAGACCCAGCCCAACCAGCCTTCCTCCAATAGACCCAGCCCAACCAGCCTTCCTCCTATAGACCCAGCCCAACCAGCCTTCCTCCAATAGACCCAGCCCAACCAGCCTTCCTCCAATAGACCCAGCCCAACCAGCCTTCCTCCAATAGACCCAGCCCAACCAGCCTTCCTCCAATAGACCCAGCCCAACCAGCCTTCCTCCAATAGACCCAGCCCAACCAGCCTTCCTCCTATAGACCCAGCCCAACCAGCCTTCCTCCTATAGACCCAGCCCAACCAGCCTTCCTCCAATAGACCCAGCCCAACCAGCCTTCCTCCAATAGACCCAGCCCAACCAGCCTTCCTCCAATAGACCCAGCCCAACCAGCCTTCCTCCAATAGACCCAGCCCAACCAGCCTTCCTCCAATAGACCCAGCCCAACCAGCCTTCCTCCAATAGACCCAGCCTTCCTCCAATAGACCCAGCCCAACCAGCCTTCCTCCTATAGACCCAGCCCAACCAGCCTTCCTCCAATAGACCCAGCCCAACCAGCCTTCCTCCTATAGACCCAGCCTTCCTCCAATAGACCCAGCCCAACCAGCCTTCCTCCAATAGACCCAGCCCAACCAGCCTTCCTCCTATAGACCCAGCCCAACCAGCCTTCCTCCTATAGACCCAGCCCAACCAGCCTTCCTCCAATAGACCCAGCCCAACCAGCCTTCCTCCAATAGACCCAGCCCAACCAGCCTTCCTCCTATAGACCCAGCCTTCCTCCAATAGACCCAGCCCAACCAGCCTTCCTCCAATAGACCCAGCCCAACCAGCCTTCCTCCTATAGACCCAGCCCAACCAGCCTTCCTCCTATAGACCCAGCCCAACCAGCCTTCCTCCTATAGACCCAGCCCAACCAGCCTTCCTCCAATAGACCCAGCCCAACCAGCCTTCCTCCTATAGACCCAGCCCAACCAGCCTTCCTCCAATAGACCCAGCCTTCCTCCTATAGACCCAGCCCAACCAGCCTTCCTCCTATAGACCCAGCCCAACCAGCCTTCCTCCTATAGACCCAGCCCAACCAGCCTTCCTCCAATAGACCCAGCCCAACCAGCCTTCCTCCTATAGACCCAGCCCAACCAGCCTTCCTCCAATAGACCCAGCCTTCCTCCTATAGACCCAGCCTTCCTCCAATAGACCCAGCCCAACCAGCCTTCCTCCTATAGACCCAGCCTTCCTCCAATAGACCCAGCCCAACCAGCCTTCCTCCAATAGACCCAGCCCAACCAGCCTTCCTCCAATAGACCCAGCCCAACCAGCCTTCCTCCTATAGACCCAGCCTTCCTCCTATAGACCCAGCCCAACCAGCCTTCCTCCTATAGACCCAGCCTTCCTCCTATAGACCCAGCCCAACCAGCCTTCCTCCTATAGACCCAGCCCAACCAGCCTTCCTCCAATAGACCCAGCCCAACCAGCCTTCCTCCAATAGACCCAGCCCAACCAGCCTTCCTCCAATAGACCCAGCCCAACCAGCCTTCCTCCTATAGACCCAGCCCAACCAGCCTTCCTCCAATAGACCCAGCCCAACCAGCCTTCCTCCAATAGACCCAGCCCAACCAGCCTTCCTCCTATAGACCCAGCCCAACCAGCCTTCCTCCTATAGACCCAGCCTTCCTCCTATAGACCCAGCCCAACCAGCCTTCCTCCAATAGACCCAGCCCAACCAGCCTTCCTCCAATAGACCCAGCCCAACCAGCCTTCCTCCTATAGACCCAGCCCAACCAGCCTTCCTCCAATAGACCCAGCCCAACCAGCCTTCCTCCAATAGACCCAGCCCAACCAGCCTTCCTCCTATAGACCCAGCCCAACCAGCCTTCCTCCAATAGACCCAGCCCAACCAGCCTTCCTCCTATAGACCCAGCCCAACCAGCCTTCCTCCTATAGACCCAGCCCAACCAGCCTTCCTCCTATAGACCCAGCCTTCCTCCTATAGACCCAGCCCAACCAGCCTTCCTCCAATAGACCCAGCCCAACCAGCCTTCCTCCAATAGACCCAGCCCAACCAGCCTACCTCCAATAGACCCAGCCCAACCAGCCTTCCTCCTATAGACCCAGCCTTCCTCCTATAGACCCAGCCCAACCAGCCTTCCTCCAATAGACCCAGCCCAACCAGCCTTCCTCCAATAGACCCAGCCCAACCAGCCTTCCTCCTATAGACCCAGCCCAACCAGCCTTCCTCCAATAGACCCAGCCCAACCAGCCTTCCTCCAATAGACCCAGCCCAACCAGCCTTCCTCCAATAGACCCAGCCCAACCAGCCTTCCTCCTATAGACCCAGCCCAACCAGCCTTCCTCCAATAGACCCAGCCCAACCAGCCTTCCTCCTATAGACCCAGCCTTCCTCCTATAGACCCAGCCCAACCAGCCTTCCTCCAATAGACCCAGCCCAACCAGCCTTCCTCCAATAGACCCAGCCCAACCAGCCTTCCTCCTATAGACCCAGCCTTCCTCCTATAGACCCAGCCCAACCAGCCTTCCTCCAATAGACCCAGCCCAACCAGCCTTCCTCCAATAGACCCAGCCCAACCAGCCTTCCTCCAATAGACCCAGCCTTCCTCCAATAGACCCAGCCCACCCAGCCTTCCTCCAATAGACCCAGCCCAAACAGCCTTCCTCCTATAGACCCAGCCCAACCAGCCTTCCTCCAATAGACCCAGCCCAACCAGCCTTCCTCCTATAGACCCAGCCTTCCTCCAATAGACCCAGCCCAACCAGCCTTCCTCCTATAGACCCAGCCTTCCTCCAATAGACCCAGCCCAACCAGCCTTCCTCCTATAGACCCAGCCTTCCTCCAATAGACCCAGCCCAACCAGCCTTCCTCCTATAGACCCAGCCTTCCTCCAATAGACCCAGCCCAACCAGCCTTCCTCCTATAGACCCAGCCCAACCAGCCTTCCTCCAATAGACCCAGCCTTCCTCCAATAGACCCAGCCCAACCAGCCTTCTTCCTATAGACCCAGCCCAACCAGCCTTCATCCTATAGACCCAGCCCAACCAGCCTTCCTCCAATAGACCCAGCCCAACCAGCCTTCCTCCAATAGACCCAGCCCAACCAGCCTTCCTCCAATAGACCCAGCCCAACCAGCCTTCCTCCAATAGACCCAGCCCAACCAGCCTTCCTCCTATAGACCCAGCCCAACCAGCCATCCTCCAATAGACCCAGCACAACCAGCCTTCCTCCTATAGACCCAGCCCAACCAGCCTTTCTCCAATAGACCCAGCCCAACCAGCCTTCCTCCAATAGACCCAGCCCAACCAGCCATCCTCCAATAGACCCAGCCCAACCAGCCATCCTCCAATAGACCCAGCCCAACCAGCCATCCTCCAATAGACCCAGCCCAACCAGCCTTCCTCCAATAGACCCAGCCCAACCAGCCTTCCTCCAATAGACCCAGCCCAACCAGCCATCCTCCAATAGACCCAGCCCAACCAGCCATCCTCCAATAGACCCAGCCCAACCAGCCTTCCTCCAATAGACCCAGCCCAACCAGCCTTCCTCCTATAGACCCAGCCCAACCAGCCATCCTCCAATAGACCCAGCCCAACCAGCCTTCCTCCAATAGACCCAGCCCAACCAGCCTTCCTCCAATAGACCCAGCCCAACCAGCCTTCCTCCAATAGACCCAGCCTTCCTCCAATAGACCCAGCCTTCCTCCAATAGACCCAGCCTTCCTCCAATAGACCCAGCCTTCCTCCAATAGACCCAGCCCAACCAGCCTTCCTCCAATAGACCCAGCCCAACCAGCCTTCCTCCAATAGACCCAGCCCAACCAGCCTTCCTCCAATAGACCCAGCCCAACCAGCCTTCCTCCAATAGACCCAGCCCAACCAGCCATCCTCCAATAGACCCAGCCCAACCAGCCTTCCTCCAATAGACCCAGCCCAACCAGCCTTCCTCCTATAGACCCAGCCCAACCAGCCTTCCTCCTATAGACCCAGCCCAACCAGCCTTCCTCCAATAGACCCAGCCCAACCAGCCTTCCTCCAATAGACCCAGCCCAACCAGCCTTCCTCCAATAGACCCAGCCCAACCAGCCTTCCTCCAATAGACCCAGCCCAACCAGCCTTCCTCCAATAGACCCAGCCCAACCAGCCTTCCTCCAATAGACCCAGCCCAACCAGCCTTCCTCCAATAGACCCAGCCCAACCAGCCTTCCTCCAATAGACCCAGCCCAACCAGCCTTCCTCCAATAGACCCAGCCCAACCAGCCTTCCTCCTATAGACCCAGCCTTCCTCCAATAGACCCAGCCTTCCTCCAATAGACCCAGCCTTCCTCCAATAGACCCAGCCCAACCAGCCTTCCTCCTATAGACCCAAGGTGTTTTACTATGGTCCCTATATTTACCATCCTAACTGCCCTGCCCAATGTTGTTTACACCAGTGGAAAAAGTTAGTCTAGAGCCCTGCTAATGGTGGCCTGACTGACTGTTATAGCTGCAGTCTAAAGGTGGCCTGACTGACTGTTAGAGGTGCAGTCTAAAGGTGGCCTGACTGACTGTTATAGCTGCAGTCTAAAGGTGGCCTGACTGACTGTTAGAGGTGCAGTCTAAAGGTGGCCTGACTGACTGTTATAGCTGCAGTCTAAAGGTGGCCTGACTGACTGTTAGAGGTGCAGTCTAAAGGTGGCCTGACTGTTAGAGGTGCAGTCTAAAGGTGGCCTGACTGTTATAGCTGCAGTCTAAAGGTGGCCTGACTGACTGTTAGAGGTGCAGTCTAAAGGTGGCCTGACTGTTAGAGGTGCAGTCTAAAGGTGGCCTGACTGTTAGAGGTGCAGTCTAAAGGTGGCCTGACTGACTGTTATAGCTGCAGTCTAAAGGTGGCCTGACTGTTAGAGGTGCAGTCTAAAGGTGGCCTGACTGTTAGAGGTGCAGTCTAAAGGTGGCCTGACTGACTGTTATAGCTGCAGTCTAAAGGTGGCCTGACTGTTAGAGGTGCAGTCTAAAGGTGGCCTGACTGTTAGAGGTGCAGTCTAAAGGTGGCCTGACTGACTGTTATAGCTGCAGTCTAAAGGTGGCCTGACTGACTGTTAGAGGTGCAGTCTAAAGGTGGCCTGACTGTTATAGCTAGCACGAATCCGACCATCACCCCTGGTGAGACAAAACCGCGACTCGTCAGTGAAGAGCACTTTTTGCCAGTCCTGTCTGGTCCAGCGACGGTGGGTTTGTGCCCATAGGCGACGTTGTTGCGGGTGATGTCTGGTGAGGACCTGCCTTACAACAGGCCTACAAGCCCTCAGTCCAGCCTCTCTCAGCCTATTGCGGACAGTCTGAGCACTGATGGAGGGATTGTGCGTTCCTGGTGTAAAATAAAAATAAATAAATTGGTCATTTAGCAGACGCTCTTATCCAGAGCGACTTACAGGAGCAATTAGGGTTAAGTGCCTTGCTCAAGGGCACATCGACAGATTTTTCACCTAGTCTGCTTGGGGATTAGAACCAGCGACCTTTCGGTTACTGGTACAACACTCTTAACCACTAAGCTACCTGCCGCCAGGTAACTCGGGCAGTTGTTGTTGCCATCCTGTACCTGTCCCGCAGGTGTGATGTTCGGATGTACAGATCCTGTGCAGGTGTTGTTACACGTGGTCTGCCACTGCGAGGACGATCAGCTGTCCGTCCCGTCTCCCTGTAGCGCTGTCTTAGGCGTCTCACAGTACGGACATTGCAATTTATTGCCCTGGCCACATCTGCAGTCCTCATGCCTCCTTGCAGCATGCCTAAGGCACGTTCACACAGATGAGCAGGGACCCTGGGCATCTTTCTTTTGGCATCTTTCTTTTGGTGTCTTTCTGAGTCAGTAGAAAGGCCTCTTTAGTGTCCTAAGTTTTCATAACTGTGACCTTAATTGCCTACCGTCTGTAAGCTGTTAGTGTCTTAACGACCGTTCCACAGGTGCATGTTCATGAATTGTTTATGGTTCATTTAACAAGCATGGGAAACAGTGTTTAAACCCTTTACAATGAATATCTGTGAAGTTATTTGGATTTTTACGAATTATCGTTGAAAGACTGCTGAGTTTTGCTGAGTTTATGTATTTATGTGCATAGCTCTTTGTCATGTTATTGATGTTCTCCCAGGTCAAGGCCTTTTCAGGGTGTGGCAGCAGAGAAGGGTGGTGTAAGAATGTACTCATAGCACTTGGTTTAGAAGGATAGTAGCTGGTTATTCACCTGCTGAAGAAATTGTTAATTATCTGCCCCCCCCAAATATATTTTCTTGACAACCTACCTAGCTAGCTAGCTAAGCCCTGCTGTCTTTTCTATAAACCAGTTCAGTTGTACTCACCTTCTGTATTCTGTCTCTCTCCCTCCCCAGAGGGCGTCCCCCAGGTGTTCTACTTTGGGCCCTGTGGGAAGTATAATGCTATGGTTCTGGAGTTACTGGGTCCTAGTCTGGAAGACCTGTTTGATCTGTGTGACAGAACCTTCTCCCTCAAGACCGTCCTCATGATCGCCATTCAGCTGGTAGGAACGCTCTCCCTCACTTTGTCTCTCGCTCGCTCACTTCGTCTCTCTCTCACTTTGTCTCTCTCTCGCTTTGTCTCTCTCTCGCTTTGTCTCTCTCTCGCTGTCTCTTTCTCGCTTTGTCTCTCTCTCGCTTTGTCTCTCTCTCGCTTTGTCTCTCTCTCGCTTTGTCTCTCTCTCGCTTTGTCTCTCTCTCGCTTTGTCTCTCTCTCGCTTTGTCTCTCTCTCGCTTTGTCTCTCTCTCGCTTTGTCTCTCTCTCGCTTTGTCTCTCTCTCGCTTTGTCTCTCTCTCGCTGTCTCTTTCTCGCTTTGTCTCTCTCTCGCTTTGTCTCTCTCTCGCTGTCTCTTTCTCGCTTTGTCTCTCTCTCGCTTTGTCTCTCTCTCGCTGTCTCTCTCTCGCTTTGTCTCTCTCTCGCTTTCTCTCTCTCGCTTCGTCTCTCTCTCGCTGTCTGTTTTTCTTTCCCTCTGTCTTAATCTCCATCACGCTGTCTGTCTCTTGTCTTCCTCCTTTCTCTCCTCCCTCACTTCGTCTCTCTCTCTCACCTCCTCCTCTCCTCCCTCACCCCCAGATCACGCGGATGGAGTTCGTCCAAACCAGGAGTCTGATCTACCGGGACGTGAAGCCAGAGAACTTCCTGGTTGGCCGGCCCGGCAGCAAGCGCCAGCACACCATCCACATCATCGACTTCGGCCTGGCCAAAGAGTACATCGACCCAGAGACCAAGAAACACATCCCCTACAGGGAGCACAAGAGCCTGACTGGCACCGCACGCTACATGAGCATCAATACTCACCTGGGCAAAGGTAAGGAGCCTGATGGGCACTACATGAGCATCAATACTCACCTGGGCAAAGGTAAGGAGCCTGATGGGCACTACATGAGCATCAATACTCACCTGGGCAAAGGTAAGGAGCCTGATGGGCACTACATGAGCATCAATACTCACCTGGGCAAAGGTAAGGAGCCTGATGGGCACTACATGAGCATCAATACTCACCTGGGCAAAGGTAAGGAGCCTGATGGGCACTACATGAGCATCAATACTCACCTGGGCAAAGGTAAGGAGCCTGATGGGCACTACATGAGCATCAATACTCACCTGGGCAAAGGTAAGGAGCCTGATGGGCACTACATGAGCATCAATACTCACCTGGGCAAAGGTAAGGAGCCTGATGGGCACTACATGAGCGTACAGTACAGTGCCCTCAAAGTATTTACACCACCTGATTTAAAAAAAAAAAAAAAAAAAAAAATATCCCCCCCACATTTAGTTGTTACAGCCTGAATTTAAAATGGATTAAATAGAGATGTTTTGGTTATTGGCCTGCACACAATACTAGATGATGTCAAAGTGGAATTATGTTTTTTAGAAGATGTTACCAATTAATAAAGCTGACATTTCTGACATTTCTTGAGTCCATAAGTATTCACCCCCTTTGTTATGGCACGCCTAAATAAGTTCAGGAGGCAAAATGTACGTAACAAGTCTGATAAGTTGCATGGACTCACTCTGTGTACAATTATAGTGTTTAACAGGATTTTTGAATGACTACCTCATCTCTGTACTCTACACATCTGTAAGGTCCGTCAGTGCATTTCAAACATAGATTCAATCACAAAGACCAGCAGGTTTCTTACGGTCATGAAAATCCTTAAATTTAAAAGTGGTGTTTTCCAGGCCTGAAAATGTTTAGGAAATTAATCAAATCTGACAATTTTGGGAAAGTCATGACATTTATTTATAATTAGTTTTTAAGTATTTTGTCAATCCAAATAAAAATCTACGTATCAGCCAGGATCAGAATGACACTTTAGCACGCCTGTATCAGCCAGGATCAGAATGACACTTCAGCCAGGATCAGAAACACGCCTGTGTTTGCTCACATCATCTGCATGTATGTGAGGATGAGTGGGACGTTGCTCAAGGAGAGGCAGTCGGACATTGCTCTGCATAAGAGCGTCTGCTAAATGACTCCAATGTAAGCTATTGTTAGCATGTATTCATGTTTTCGTGTATAGCCTATAAAATATGTTATTTTTCTTTTTTTCTTTTTAGTCATTTAGCAGACGCTCTTATCCAGAGCGACTTACAGGAGCAATTAGGGTTAAGTGCCTTGCTCAAGGGCACATCGACAGATTTTTCATCAAGATATATGAAATGTAGCCTTTTGGATTATGTGGCTTCAAAACTTGTTTTATAGATGCTTCCAGTTGATTTGGGCATCCAATGTATGGGATATTGCAACTCAATAGATGCTAGTCAGCCTGCAAGGTAAACACTTCTAAAGTAGCTTTTATATACATACATACATACATACATACATACATACATACATACATACATACATACATACATACATACAGTGGGGAGAACAAGTATCTGATACACTGCCGATTTTGCAGGTTTTCCTACTTACAAAGCATGTAGAGGTCTGTCATTTTTATCATAGGTACACTTCAACTGTGAGAGACGGAATCTAAAACAAAAATCCAGAAAATCACATTGTATGATTAAGTAATTAATTTGCATTTTATTGCATGACATAAGTATTTGATCACCTACCAACCAGTAAAAATTCCGGCTCTCACAGACCTGTTAGTTTTTCTTTAAGAAGACCTCCTGTTCTCCACTCATTACCTGTATTAACTGCACCTGTTTGAACTCGTTACCTGTATAAAAGACACCTGTCCACACACTCAAACAGACTCCAACCTCTCCACAATGGCCAAGACCAGAGAGCTGTGTAAGGACATCAGGGATAAAATTGTAGACCTGCACAAGGCTGGGATGGGCTACAGGACAATAGGCAAGCAGCTTGGTGAGAAGGCAACAACTGTTGGCGCAATTATTAGAAAATGGAAGAAGTTCAAGATGATGGTCAATCACCCTCGGTCTGGGGCTCCATGCAAGATCTCACCTCGTGGGGCATCGATGATCATGAGGAAGGTTAGGGATCAGCTCAGAACTACACGGCAGGACCTGGTCAATGACCTGAAGAGAGCTGGGACCACAGTCTCAAAGAAAACCATTAGTAACACACTACGCCGTCATGGATTAAAATCCTGCAGCGCATGCAAGGTCCCCCTGCTCAAGCCAGCGCATGTCCAGGCTCGTCTGAAGTTTGCCAATGACCATCTGGATGATCCAGAGGAGGAATGGGAGAAGGTCATGTGGTCTGATGAGACAAAAATAGAGCTTTTTGGTCTAAACTCCACTCGCTGTGTTTGGAGGAAGATGAAGGATGAGTACAACCCCAAGAACACCATCCCAACCGTGAAGCATGGAGGTGGAAACATCATTCTTTGAGGATGCTTTTCTGCAAAGGGGACAGGACGACTGCACCGTATTGAGGGGAGGGTGGATGGGGCCATGTATCGCGAGATCTTGGCCAACAACCTCCTTCCCTCAGTAAGAGCATTGAAGATGGGTCGTGGCTGGGTCTTCCAGCATGACAACGACCCGAAACACACAGCCAGGGCAACTAAGGAGTGGCTCCGTAAGAAGCATCTCAAGGTCCTGGAGTGGCCTAGCCAGTCTCCAGACCTGAACCCAATAGAACATCTTTGGAGGGAGCTGAAAGTCCGTATTGCCCAGCGACAGCCCCAAAACCTGAAGGATCTGGAGAAGGTCTGTATGGAGGAGTGGGCCAAAATCCCTTCTGCAGTGTGTGCAAACCTGGTCAAGACCTACAGGAAACGTATGATCTCTGTAATTGCAAACAAAGGTTTCTGTACCAAATATTAAGTTCTGCTTTTCTGATGTATCAAATACTTATGTCATGCAATAAAATGCAAATTAATTACTTAAAAATCATACAATGTGATTTTCTGGATTTTTCCACAGTTGAAGTGTACCTATGATAAAAATTACAGACCTCTGCATGCTTTGTAAGTAGGAAAACCTGCAAAATCGGCAGTGTATCAAATACTTGTTCTCCCCACTGTATATGGACAAGCAATGACAGAGCGGCATGGACTAAGATACAGTAGAATATTATAGAATAGAATGCAGTATATACATATGAGATGAGTAGTGCAAGATATGTAAACATTATTGAAGTGACTAGTGTTCCATTTCTTATAGTGGCCAGTGATTTCAATAGGCAGCAGCAGCCTCTAATGTGCTAGTGATGGCTATTTAACAGTCTGATGGCCTTGAGATAGAAGCTGTTTTTCATTCTCTCGGTCCCAGCTTTGATGCACCTGTACTGACCTCGCCTTCTGGATGATAGCGGGGTGAACAGGCAGTGGCACGGGTGTTTGATGTCCTTGATGATCTTTTTGGCCTTCCTGTGACATCGGGTGCTGTATGTGTCTTGGAGGGCGGGTAGTTTGCCCCCGGTAATGCATTGTGCAGACCGCACCACCCTCTGGAGAGCCCTGCGGTTGCGGGCGGTGCAGTTGCCGTACCAGGCGGTGATACAGCCCAACAGGATGCTCTCAATTGTGAATCTGTAAATGTTTGTGAGGGTTTTAGGTGACAGGCCAAATTTCTTCAGCCTCCTGAGGTTGAAGAGGCTCTGTTACGCCTTATTCACCACACTGTCTGCGTGGGTGGACAATTTCAGTTTGTCTGTGATGTGTATGCCAAGGAACTTGAAGCTTTCCACCTTCTCCACTGCGGTTCCGTCGATGTGGATAGGGGGGTGCACCCTCTGCTGTTTCCTGAAGTCCACGATCAACAGAAGGTGTTTAGCTTGTCTGGAAGCGTGACGTGGCTGGTTTTCCTTTTGTAGTCCGTGATTGTCTGTAGACCCTGCCACATACGTCTCGTGTCTGAGCCGTTGAATTGCGACTCCACTTTGTCTCTATGCTGATGTTTTGCCAGTTTAATTGCCTTGCGGAGTGAGTAGCTACACTGTTTGTATTCTGCCATATTCCCAGTCACCTTGCCATGGTTGAATGCGGTGGTTCGCGCTTTCAGATTTGCGCGAATGCTGCCGTCTATCCACGGTTTCTGGTTAGGGTAGGTTTTAATAGTCACAGTGGGCACAACATCACCTATACACTTCCTGATAAACTCAGTCACCGTTTCAGTGTATACGTCTAAATTATTTTCGGAAGCTACCCGGAAACATATCCCAGTCCGCGTGATCAAAACAATCTTGAAGCGTGGATTCCGATTGGTCAGACCAGCGTTGAATAGTCCTTAGCACGGGTACTTCCTGGTTGAGTTTGTGTTTTGTTTCCTCTCTCTGTAGAACAAAGCAGGAGAGACGACCTGGAAGCTCTGGGTCACATGTTCATGTACTTCCTCCGAGGCAGTCTGCCCTGGCAAGGCCTGAAGGTAGGAACACACACACTTGTTTTACACACCTGACCCCCTACCCCTAACACCTGACCCCCTACCCCTAACACCTGACCCCCTACCCCTAACACCTGACCCCTAACACCTGACCCCCTACCCCTAACACCTGACCCCCTACCCCTAACACCTGACCCCCTACCCCTAACACCTGACCCCCTACCCCTAACACCTGACCCCTAACACCTGACCCCCTACCCCTAACACCTGACCCCCTACCCCTAACACCTGACCCCCTACCCCTGACACCTGACCCTAACCCTAATTGTAACCCTAAACCAAACCCCTAAGCTTAACATGGCCTTTGTCCTCATGGGGACGTGGTATGTCCTCATGGGGACGTGGTATGTCCCCACAAGGGAGGATTTTCCATGTTTTCCTGTCATTTTGGGGATTTCAGGTCCCCACAAGGACAGCAGAACAAGACCCCACACCCTCGCCAGCAAGCACCCACACTAGAAACAGTCCCCTATTTCTATACACTATATATATATATATATATATATATATCATATCACAGCTTATATATATATATACACAGTGCATATGTAAAGTATTCAGACCCTTGACTTTTTCCACATTTTGTTACGTTGCAGCCTTATTCTAAAATTGATTAAATTATTTTTTTCCCTCATCAATCTACACACTAGCCCATAATGACAAAGCGGAAACAGGTTTTTAGAAATGTTTGCAAATTTATTACAAATAAAAGAACAGATACCTTAATTACATAAGTATTCAGACTCTTTGCTATTAGACTCGAAATTGAGCTCAGGTGCATCCTGTTTCCATTGATCATACTTGAGATGTTTCTAGAAATTGATTGGAGTCCACCTGTGGTAAATTCAATTGATTGGACATGATTTGGAAAGGCACACACCTGTCTACATAAGGTCCCACAGTTGACAGTGCATGTCAGAGCAAAAACCAAGCCATGAGGTCAAAGGAATTGTCCGTAGAAATCCCAGACAGGATTGTGTCGAGGCACAGATCTGGGGAAGGGTACCAAAAAATGTCTGCAGCATTGAAGGTCCCCAAGAACACAGTGGCCTCCCTCATTCTTAAATGGAAGAAGTTTGGAACCGCCAAGACTTTTCCTAGAGCTGACCGCCCGGCCAAACTGAGCAATCGGGGGAGAAGGGCCTTGGTCAGGGAGGTGACCAAGAACCCGATGGTCACTCTGACAGAGCTCCAGAGTTCCTCTGTGGAGATGGTTGTCCTTCTGGAAGGTTCCCCCATCTCTGCAGCACTCCGCCAATCTGGCCTTTATGGTAGAGTGGCCAGACGGAAGCCACTCCTCAGTAAAAGGCACATGACAGCCCGCTTGGAGTCGGGAGCTTCATGAAATGGGTTTCCATGGCCAAGCAGCCACACACAAGCCTAAGATCACCATGCGCAATGCCAAGTGTTGGCTGGAGTGTTGTAAAGCTCGCCGCCATTGGACACTGGAGCAGTGGAAATGCGTTTTCTGGAGTGATGAATCACGCTTTGCCGTCTGGCAGTCCGACGGACAAATCTGGGTTTGGCGGATGCCAGCAGAACGCTACCTGCCCAAATGCATAGTACCAACTGTGAAGTTTTGTGGAGGAGGAATAATGGTCTGGGGCTGTTTTTCATGGTTCGGGCTAGGCCCCTTAGTTCCAGTGAAGGGAAATCTTAACGCTACAGCATACAATGACATTCTATACGATTCTGTGCTTCCAACTTTGTGGCAACAGTTTGGGGAAGGCCATTTCCTGTTTCAGCATGACAATGTCCCTGTGCACAAAGCGAGGTCCATACAGAAATGGTTTGTCGAGATTGGTGTGGAAGAACTTGACTGGCCTGCACAGAGCCCTGACCTCAACCCCATCGAACACCTTTGGGATGAATTGGAACGCCGACTGCGAGCCAGGCCTAATCGCCCAACATCAGTGCCCGACCTCACTAATGCTCTTGTGTCTGAATGGAAGCAAGTCCCCGCAGCAATGTTCCAACATCTAGTGGAAAGCCTTCCCAGAAGAGTGGAGGCTGTTATAGAAGCAAAGGGGGGACCAACTCCATATTAATGTCCATGATTTTGGAATGAGATGTTGGACGAGCAGGTGTCCACATACTGTTGGTCATCTAGTGTATGTTGCTCCATGGACCAGTTAGTATCATGTTAACCAGCCAGTAGCTGTGTTGTCTGTTGGCTAGTCCACGTCCTCACTCCTTTATCAGTCTAGACAGACACACAGCCTTCAGGCACATATCTCCATGTTCCATCTCACCACATCACTTACTGAACTCTACTGCCTGCTGCACGTTACATTGTTCAGTTAGCCAGTGCGTCGTTCAGTTAGCCAGTGCGTCGTTCAGTTAGCCAGTACAGCAGAACCTTTCTCATGACTAAGTACTTACTCTGTTAATCATCCAAATGAACATACCTTCATTATCTCTTATTCCACCCTTTTCTCCTCCCGCTCTTCCTCTCTCTCTCTCCTCTCTCTCTCCTCCCTCCCTCCCTCCCTCCCTCCCTCCCTCCCTCCCTCCCTCCCTCCCTCCCTCCCTCCCTCCCTCCCTCCCTCCCTTCCTCTCTCTCTTCCTCTCTCTCTTCCTCTCTCTCCCTCCCGCTCTTCCTCTCTCCCTCCCTCCCTCTCTCCCTCCCTCCCTCCCTCCCTCCCTCCCTCCCTCCCTCCCTCCCTCCCTCCCTCCCTCCCTCCCTCCCTCCCTCCCTCCCTCCCTCCCTCCCTCTCTCCCTCCCTCCCTCCCTCCCTTCCTCCCTCCCTCCCTCCCTCTCTCCCTTCCTTCCTCCCTCCCTCCCTCCCTCCCTTCCTCTCTCCCTCCCTCCCTTCCTCCCTCCCTCCCTCCCTCCCTTCCTCCCTCCCTCCCTCCTCTCCAGGCAGACACTCTGAAGGAGCGCTATCAGAAGATAGGGGACACCAAGAGAGGCACGCCCATCGAGGTGCTGTGTGAGAGCTTCCCAGGTCTGGGTCTCTTCTCTTGGTGCTTCTAGCCTGTCGGTTGTGTTTGTTAGGAGTTTTACTAGTTCCTTGTGTGTGTTCTTTCCTGTATTTAATGTGTGTGTGTTCTTTCCTGTATTTAATGTGTGTGTTCCTTCCTGTATTTAATGTGTGTGTGTTCCTTCCTGTATTTAATGTGTGTGTTCTTTCCTGTATTTAATGTGTGTGTTCTTTCCTGTATTTAATGTGTGTGTTCTTTCCTGTATTTAATGTGTGTGTGTGTTCCTTCCTGTATTTAATGTGTGCGTGTTCCTTCCTGTATTTAATGTGTGCGTGTTCTTTCCTGTATTTAATGTGTGTGTGTTCTTTCCTGTATTTAATGTGTGTGTGTTCTTTCCTGTATTTAATGTGTGTGTGTGTTCTTTCCTGTATTTAATGTGTGTGTGTGTTCTTTCCTGTATTTAATGTGTGTGTGTGTTCTTTCCTGTATTTAATGTGTGTGTGTGTGTGTTCTTTCCTGTATTTAATGTGTGTGTTCTTTCCTGTATTTAATGTGTGTGTGTGTTCTTTCCTGTATTTAATGTGTGTGTTCTTTCCTGTATTTAATGTGTGTGTTCTTTCCTGTATTTAATGTGTGTGTGTGTGTGTGTTCTTTCCTGTATTTAATGTGTGTGTTCTTTCCTGTATTTAATGTGTGTGTGTGTTCTTTCCTGTATTTAATGTGTGTGTGTGTGTGTTCTTTCCTGTATTTAATGTGTGTGTGTGTGTTCTTTCCTGTATTTAATGTGTGTGTGTGTGTGTGTGTGTTCTTTCCTGTATTTAATGTGTGTGTGTGTTCTTTCCTGTATTTAATGTGTGTGTGTGTTCTTTCCTGTATTTAATGTGTGTGTGTGTTCTTTCCTGTATTTAATGTGTGTGTGTGTGTTCTTTCCTGTATTTAATGTGTGTGTGTGTGTGTTCTTTCCTGTATTTAATGTGTGTGTGTTCTTTCCTGTATTTAATGTGTGTGTGTGTTCCTTCCTGTATTTAATGTGTGTGTGTGTGTTCTTTCCTGTATTTAATGTGTGTGTGTGTGTGTGTTCTTTCCTGTATTTAATGTGTGTGTGTGTGTTCTTTCCTGTATTTAATGTGTGTGTTCTTTCCTGTATTTAATGTGTGTGTTCTTTCCTGTATTTAATGTGTGTGTTCTTTCCTGTATTTAATGTGTGTTCTTTCCTGTATTTAATGTGTGTGTGTGTTCTTTCCTGTATTTAATGTGTGTGTTCCTTCCTGTATTTAATGTGTGTTCTTTCCTGTATTTAATGTGTGTGTGTTCTTTCCTGTATTTAATGTGTGTGTGTTCCTTCCTGTATTTAATGCGTGTGTGTTCTTTCCTGTATTTAATGTGTGTGTGTGTGTGTGTGTGTTCTTTCCTGTATTTAATGTGTGTGTTCCTTCCTGTATTTAATGTGTGTTCTTTCCTGTTGTTCCTTCCTGTATTTAATGCGTGTGTGTTCTTTCCTGTATTTAATGTGTGTGTGTGTGTGTGTGTGTTCTTTCCTGTATTTAATGTGTGTGTTCCTTCCTGTATTTAATGTGTGTGTGTTCTTTCCTGTATTTAATGTGTGTGTGTTCCATCCTGTATTTAATGTGTGTGTGTTCCTTCCTGTATTTAATGTGTGTGTGTTCTTTCCTGTATTTAATGTGTGTGTGTTCCTTCCTGTATTTAATGTGTGTGTGTTCCTTCCTGTAATTAATGTGTGTCTGTTCCTTCCTGTATTTAATGTGTGTGTGTTCTTTCCTGTATTTAATGTGTGTGTGTTCTTTCCTGTATTTAATGTGTGTGTATTCCTTCCTGTATTTAATGTGTGTGTGTTCCTTCCTGTATTTAATGTGTGTGTGTTCTTTCCTGTATTTAATGTATGTGTTCTTTCCTGTATTTAATGTGTGTGTGTTCCATCCTGTATTTAATGTGTGTGTGTTCTTTCCTGTATTTAATGTGTGTGTTCTTTCCTGTATTTAATGTGTGTGTGTTCCTTCCTGTATTTAATGTGTGTGTGTTCCTTCCTGTATTTAATGTGTGTGTGTTCCTTCCTGTATTTAATGTGTGTGTGTTCCTTCCTGTATTTAATGTGTGTGTGTTCCTTCCTGTATTTAATGTGTGTGTGTTCTTTCCTGTATTTAATGTGTGTGTGTTCTTTCCTGTATTTAATGTGTGTGTGTTCTTTCCTGTATTTAATGTGTGTGTGTTCCATCCTGTATTTAATGTGTGTGTGTGTTCTTTCCTGTATTTAATGTGTGTGTGTGTTCTTTCCTGTATTTAATGTGTGTGTTCTTTCCTGTATTTAATGTGTGTGTGTGTTCTTTCCTGTATTTAATGTGTGTGTTCCTTCCTGTATTTAATGTGTGTTCTTTCCTGTATTTAATGTGTGTGTGTTCTTTCCTGTATTTAATGTGTGTGTGTTCCTTCCTGTATTTAATGCGTGTGTGTTCTTTCCTGTATTTAATGTGTGTGTGTGTGTGTGTGTGTTCTTTCCTGTATTTAATGTGTGTGTTCCTTCCTGTATTTAATGTGTGTTCTTTCCTGTATTTAATGTGTGTGTGTTCCTTCCTGTATTTAATGCGTGTGTGTTCTTTCCTGTATTTAATGTGTGTGTGTGTGTGTTCTTTCCTGTATTTAATGTGTGTGTTCCTTCCTGTATTTAATGTGTGTGTGTTCCTTCCTGTAATTAATGTGTGTCTGTTCCTTCCTGTATTTAATGTGTGTGTGTTCTTTCCTGTATTTAATGTGTGTGTGTTCTTTCCTGTATTTAATGTGTGTGTATTCCTTCCTGTATTTAATGTGTGTGTGTTCCTTCCTGTATTTAATGTGTGTGTGTGTTCCTTCCTGTATTTAATGTGTGTGTGTTCCTTCCTGTATTTAATGTGTGTGTGTTCCTTCCTGTATTTAATGTGTGTGTGTTCCTTCCTGTATTTAATGTGTGTGTGTTCCTTCCTGTATTTAATGTGTGTGTGTTCTTTCCTGTATTTAATGTGTGTGTGTTCTTTCCTGTATTTAATGTGTGTGTGTTCCATCCTGTATTTAATGTATGTGTGTTCTTTCCTGTATTTAATGTGTGTGTATTCCTTCCTGTATTTAATGTGTGTGTGTTCCTTCCTGTATTTAATGTGTGTGTGTTCTTTCCTGTATTTAATGTGTGTGTGTTCTTTCCTGTATTTAATGTGTGTGTGTTCCATCCTGTATTTAATGTATGTGTGTTCTTTCCTGTATTTAATGTGTGTGTGTTCTTTCCTGTATTTAATGTGTGTGTGTTCCATCCTGTATTTAATGTATGTGTGTTCTTTCCTGTATTTAATGTGTGTCTCCCTGTATTTAATGTATGTGTGTTCTTTCCTGTATTTAATGTGTGTGTGTTCCATCCTGTATTTAATGTATGTGTGTTCCTTCCTGTATTTAATGTGTGTCTCCCTGTATTTAATGTGTGTGTGTTCCATCCTGTATTTAATGTATGTGTGTTCCATCCTGTATTTAATGTGTGTCTCCCTGTATTTAATGTGTGTCTCCCTGTATTTAATGTGTGTCTCCCTGTATTTAATGTGTGTCTCCCTGTATTTAATGTGTGTCTCCCTGTATTTAATGTGTGTCTCCCTGTATTTAATGTGTGTCTCCCTGTATTTAATGTGTGTGTGTTCTTTCCTGTATTTAATGTGTGTGTGTTCTTTCCTGTATTTAATGTGTGTCTCCCTGTATTTAATGTGTCTCCCTGTAGAAGAGATGGCCACCTACCTGCGTTATGTGCGGCGGCTGGACTTCTTTGAGAAGCCGGACTACGACTACTTACGGAAACTCTTCACCGACCTCTTCGACAGGAACGGCTACATCTTTGACTATGAGTACGACTGGGTCGGCAAGCCACTGGTCAGTCCATATCCCTAGTGTTAATGCTCTGTGTCTCTGCTAGACATTTATCAACATGCATATCGTTGATATACAGTGGGGGTGCGTGCTATATTGTGGATACACCCTATGTAGCTTGGCTGAAGTTAGAGCTTGTACACACAACCTTAGATAGATGGATGAGTTTCTCAGGAAGGTAACAACAGTTACATTACCCTTTAACCTCTCTCCTCAGCCCACTCCTATTGGCTGTTTAGTTAATGATGATCTTTAACCTCTCTCCTCAGCCCACTCCTATTGGCTGTTTAGTTAATGATGATCTTTAACCTCTCTCCTCAGCCCACTCCTATTGGCTGTTTAGTTAATGATGATCTTTAACCTCTCTCCTCAGCCCACTCCTATTGGCTGTTTAGTTAATGATGATATTTAACCTCTCTCCTCAGCCCACTCCTATTGGCTGTTTAGTTAATGATGATCTTTAACCTCTGTCCTCAGCCCACTCCTATTGGCTGTTTAGTTAATGATGACCTTTAACCTCTGTCCTCAGCCCACTCCCATTGGTCCAGTCCCCAGTGAGACCCTCCTACAGTCCAGCAGCAGAGACAAGGCAGCGCAGCAGACCAAAAACCAGGTAGGAGACACACTGGGGGGGGGTAGGGTTAGGGTTACACTGGGGTAGGGCTGGAGACACACTGGGGGTAGGGCTGGAGACACTGGGGGTAGGGCTGGAGACACTGGGGTAGGGCTGGAGACACTGGGGTAGGGCTGGAGACACTGGGGTAGGGCTGGAGACACTGGGGTAGGGCTGGAGACACTGGGGTAGGGCTGGAGACACTGGGGTAGGGCTGGAGACACACTGGGGGTAGGGCTGGAGACACTGGGGTAGGGCTGGAGACACTGGGGTAGGGCTGGAGACACACTGGGGTAGGGCTGGAGACACTGGGGTAGGGCTGGAGACACTGGGGTAGGGCTGGAGACACTGGGGTAGGGCTGGAGACACTGGGGGTAGGGCTGGAGACACACTGGGGTAGGGCTGGAGACACTGGGGTAGGGCTGGAGACACTGGGGTAGGGCTGGAGACACTGGGGTAGGGCTGGAGACACTGGGGTAGGGCTGGAGACACTGGGGTAGGGCTGGAGACACTGGGGTAGGGCTGGAGACACTGGGGTAGGGCTGGAGACACTGGGGTAGGGCTGGAGACACTGGGGTAGGGCTGGAGACACTGGGGTAGGGCTGGAGACACACTGGGGGTAGGGCTGGAGACACTGGGGTAGGGCTGGAGACACTGGGGTAGGGCTGGAGACACTGGGGTAGGGCTGGAGACACTGGGGTAGGGCTGGAGACACTGGGGTAGGGCTGGAGACACTGGGGTAGGGCTGGAGACACACTGGGGGTAGGGCTGGAGACACTGGGGTAGGGCTGGAGACACTGGGGTAGGGCTGGAGACACTGGGGGTAGGGCTGGAGACACACTGGGGGTAGGGCTGGAGACACACTGGGGTAGGGCTGGAGACACACTGGGGGGGGGTAGGGCTGGAGACACTGGGGGTAGGGCTGGAGACACTGGGGGTAGGGCTGGAGACACTGGGGTAGGGCTGGAGACACTGGGGTAGGGCTGGAGACACTGGGGTAGGGCTGGAGACACTGGGGTAGGGCTGGAGACACTGGGGTAGGGCTGGAGACACTGGGGTAGGGCTGGAGACACTGGGGTAGGGCTGGAGACACTGGGGTAGGGCTGGAGACACTGGGGTAGGGCTGGAGACACTGTGGTAGGGCTGGAGACACTGGGGTAGGGCTGGAGACACTGGGGTAGGGCTGGAGACACTGGGGTAGGGCTGGAGACACTGGGGTAGGGCTGGAGACACTGGGGTAGGGCTGGAGACACTGGGGTAGGGCTGGAGACACACTGGAGACACACTGGAGACACACATACACACATACACACATACACACACACACACACACACTGAACACACATACACACACACTGAACACACACATACACACACACTGAACACACACATACACACACACTGAACACACACATACACACACACTGAACACACACACACACACACACACTGAACACACACACACACACACACACACTGAAGAGCCAGTCCTTGATGAAGAACAGCTACTTCAGTCTCTTGATAGACTAACGCACAACAAAACTGACTGTGAGAAGACTTGTCTGAGGAAAAAGCTCAAATATTTTTTCAATTCATTCTCTGCATTAGCTGTATTTGGCATGAAGTGTTCCAAGTTTGCAGCATCTTCCTAATTTAACTGTAGCCTGGTCCAGATCCATTTGTGCTTTTGCCAATTCCATCGTCATTGTCAAGCTAAACAGTTTGTCTCAACAGTTCCATAAGGAGTTGGAAAAAGAGCAGAAACAGACTGGTATCCAGGCTATATTAAAGAGGGCAGAAACAGACTTGTATCCAGGCTATATTAAAGAGACCAGAAACAGACTGGTACCCAGGCTATATTAAAGAGACCAGAAACAGACTGGTATCCAGGCTATATTAAAGAGACCAGAAACAGACTGGTATCCAGGCTATATTAAAGAGACCAGAAACAGACTGGTATCCAGGCTATATTAAAGAGACCAGAAACAGACTGGTATCCAGGCTATATTAAAGAGGGCAGAAACAGACTGGTATCCAGGCTATATTAAAGAGACCAGAAACAGACTGGTATCCAGGCTATATTAAAGAGGGCAGAAACAGACTGGTATCCAGGCTATATTAAAGAGACCAGAAACAGACTGGTATCCAGGCTATATTAAAGAGACCAGAAACAGACTGGTATCCAGGCTATATTAAAGAGACCAGAAACAGACTGGTACCCAGGCTATATTAAAGAGACCAGAAACAGATTGGTACCCAGGCTATATTAAAGAGGGCAGAAACAGACTGGTATCCAGGCTATATTAAAGAGACCAGAAACAGACTGGTATCCAGGCTATATTAAAGAGGGCAGAAACAGACTGGTATCCAGGCTATATTAGAGAGCAGAAACAGACTGGTATCCAGGCTATATTAAAGAGGGCAGAAACAGACTGGTATCCAGGCTATATTAAAGAGACCAGAAACAGACTGGTATCCAGGCTATATTAAAGAGGGCAGAAACAGACTGGTATCCAGGCTATATTAAAGAGACCAGAAACAGACTGGTATCCAGGCTATATTAAAGAGGGCAGAAACAGACTGGTATCCAGGCTAAACTAACTGTATAACTGGCCTTACACATCAAACCACAGATTGCCACTGACAATGCCACCAGATGCACCAACCGATGCCAGTCTCATAACAGCAGCTTGTTCAGTCTCAGCTCACACCATGCACTCTCTTCCTCCAACGTCACCGCACCTCAGGTCTGTCTGTCCTCCGCTAGAGCAGTGTCTGTCCTCCGCTAGAGCAGTGTCTGTCCTCCGCTAGAGCAGTGTCTGTCCTCCGCTAGAGCAGTGTCTGTCCTCCGCTAGAGCAGTGTCTGTCCTCCGCTAGAGCAGTGTCTGTCCTCCGCTAGAGCAGTGTCTAAGGAGCTGTCACGAGAGAGAAGTCATGACCTCTTTAAACTACATGTTTTTGTTTCTTTCCTTCTTTTACACTCTTCCCTCCACCATCTCCTTAATCTCTCCTCCTCCTCCCGTGTCCTGCCCTCCACCTCCTCCATCTCCTCCTGTGTCTTGCCCTCCTCCTCCTGTGTCCTGCCCTCCATCTCCTCCTGTGTCCTGCCCTCCATCTCCTCCTGTGTCCTGCCCTCCACCTCCTCCATCTCCTCCTGTGTCCTGCCCTCCACCTCCTCCATCTCCTCCTGTGTCCTGCCCTCCACCTCCATCTCCTCCTGTGTCCTGCCCTCCTCCTCCCGTGTCCTGCCCTCCTCCTCCCGTGTCCTGCCCTCCTCCTCCTCCCGTGTCCTGCCCTCCTCCTCCTCCTGTGTCCTGCCCTCCTCCTCCTCCTGTGTCCTGCCCTCCTCCTCCTCCTCCTCCTCCTGTGTCCTGCCCTCCTCCTCCTCCTCCCGTGTCCTGCCCTCCTCCTCCTCCTCCCGTGTCCTGCCCTCCTCCTCCTCCTCCCGTGTCCTGCCCTCCTCCTCCTCCCGTGTCCTGCCCTCCTCCTCCTCCTCCTGTGTCCTGCCCTCCTCCTCCTCCCGTGTCCTGCCCTCCTCCTCCTCCTCCCGTGTCCTGCCCTCCTCCTCCTCCTCCCGTGTCCTGCCCTCCTCCTCCTCCCGTGTCCTGCCCTCCTCCTCCTCCCGTGTCCTGCCCTCCTCCTCCTCCCGTGTCCTGCCCTCCTCCTCCTCCCGTGTCCTGCCCTCCTCCTCCTCCCGTGTCCTGCCCTCCTCCTCCTCCCGTGTCCTGCCCTCCTCCTCCTCCCGTGTCCTGCCCTCCTCCTCCTCCTCCCGTGTCCTGCCCTCCTCCTCCTCCCGTGTCCTGCCCTCCTCCTCCTCCCGTGTCCTGCCCTCCTCCTCCTCCTCCCGTGTCCTGCCCTCCTCCTCCTCCTCCCGTGTCCTGCCCTCCTCCTCCTCCTCCCGTGTCCTGCCCTCCTCCTCCTCCCGTGTCCTGCCCTCCTCCTCCTCCCGTGTCCTGCCCTCCTCCTCCTCCTCCCGTGTCCTGCCCTCCTCCTCCTCCTCCCGTGTCCTGCCCTCCTCCTCCTCCTCCCGTGTCCTGCCCTCCTCCTCCTCCTCCCGTGTCCTGCCCTCCTCCTCCTCCTCCCGTGTCCTGCCCTCCTCCTCCTCCCGTGTCCTGCCCTCCTCCTCCTCCCGTGTCCTGCCCTCCTCCTCCTCCCGTGTCCTGCCCTCCTCCTCCTCCCGTGTCCTGCCCTCCTCCTCCTCCCGTGTCCTGCCCTCCTCCTCCTCCCGTGTCCTGCCCTCCTCCTCCTCCCGTGTCCTGCCCTCCTCCTCCTCCCGTGTCCTGCCCTCCTCCTCCTCCCGTGTCCTGCCCTCCTCCTCCTCCCGTGTCCTGCCCTCCTCCTCCTCCCGTGTCCTGCCCTCCTCCTCCTCCCGTGTCCTGCCCTCCTCCTCCTCCCGTGTCCTGCCCTCCTCCTCCTCCCGTGTCCTGCCCTCCTCCTCCTCCCGTGTCCTGCCCTCCTCCTCCTCCCGTGTCCTGCCCTCCTCCTCCTCCCGTGTCCTGCCCTCCTCCTCCTCCCGTGTCCTGCCCTCCTCCTCCTCCCGTGTCCTGCCCTCCTCCTCCTCCCGTGTCCTGCCCTCCTCCTCCTCCCGTGTCCTGCCCTCCTCCTCCTCCTCCCGTGTCCTGCCCTCCTCCTCCTCCTCCCGTGTCCTGCCCTCCTCCTCCTCCTCCCGTGTCCTGCCCTCCTCCTCCTCCCGTGTCGTGTCCTGCCCTCCTCCTCCCGTGTCGTGTCCTGCCCTCCTCCTCCCGTGTCCTGCCCTCCTCCTCCTCCGCCTCCCGTTTCCTGCCCTCCTCCTCCTCCTCCTCCCGTTTCCTGCCCTCCTCCTCCTCCTCCCGTGTCCTGCCCTCCTCCTCCTCCTCCCGTGTCCTGCCCTCCTCCTCCTCCTCCCGTGTCCTGCCCTCCTCCTCCTCCCGTGTCCTGCCCTCCTCCTCCTCCCGTGTCCTGCCCTCCTCCTCCTCCCGTGTCCTGCCCTCCTCCTCCTCCCGTGTCCTGCCCTCCTCCTCCTCCCGTGTCCTGCCCTCCTCCTCCTCCTCCCGTGTCCTGCCCTCCTCCTCCTCCTCCCGTGTCCTGCCCTCCTCCTCCTCCTCCCGTGTCCTGCCCTCCTCCTCCTCCTCCCGTGTCCTGCCCTCCTCCTCCTCCTCCTCCCGTGTCCTGCCCTCCTCCTCCTCCTCCTCCCGTGTCCTGCCCTCCTCCTCCTCCTCCTGCCCTCCTCCTCCTCCTCCTGCCCTCCTCCTCCTCCTCCCGTGTCCTGCCCTCCTCCTCCTCCTCCCGTGTCCTGCCCTCCTCCTCCTCCTCCCGTGTCCTGCCCTCCTCCTCCTCCTCCCGTGTCCTGCCCTCCTCCTCCTCCTCCCGTGTCCTGCCCTCCTCCTCCTCCTCCTCCCGTGTCCTGCCCTCCTCCTCCCGTGTCCTGCCCTCCTCCTCCTCCTCCCGTGTCCTGCCCTCCTCCCGTGTCCTGCCCTCCTCCTCCCGTGTCCTGCCCTCCTCCCGTGTCCTGCCCTCCTCCTCCTCCCGTGTCCTGCCCTCCTCCTCCTCCCGTGTCCTGCCCTCCTCCTCCTCCCGTGTCCTGCCCTCCTCCTCCTCCTCCCGTGTCCTGCCCTCCTCCTCCTCCCGTGTCCTGCCCTCCTCCTCCTCCCGTGTCCTGCCCTCCTCCTCCCGTGTCCTGCCCGCTCTTCACTTGCTGTCGCACCAGTCGCCAGAACTCAACGGAAGTGAGTCCCAGCCCACTCCAGTGACCAATAGGGAGCTGCTGGGGCCCCATCTAACAGCTGATAGGCTGAGGGGCTCCGTCCAGGTACTGGGTTGTGGGCGTTGTCCCTCAATGCTAAACACTGTCTGCATTCTTTCTACCATATGTCTTTTCTGTTTTCTCCCCTCACTCTTTTCCAGTTGTCTCTTGTGCTCAGGTCACTGCTCAGCCTTGTTCTTTGTCAGCTCAGGTCTCTGCTCAGCCAGGTTCTTTGTCAGCTCAGGTCTCTGCTCAGCCTGGTTCTTTGTCAGCTCAGGTCTCTGCTCAGCCTGGTTCTTTGTCAGCTCAGGTCTCTGCTCAGCCAGGTTCTTTGTCAGCTCAGGTCTCTGCTCAGCCTGGTTCTTTGTCAGCTCAGGTCTCTGCTCAGCCTGGTTCTTTGTCAGCTCAGGTCTCTGCTCAGCCAGGTTCTTTGTCAGCTCAGGTCTCTGCTCAGCCTGGTTCTTTGTCAGCTCAGGTCTCTGCTCAGCCTGGTTCTTTGTCAGCTCAGGTCTCTGCTCAGGTCTCTGCTCAGCCTGGTTCTTTGTCAGCTCAGGTCTCTGCTCAGCCTGGTTCTTTGTCAGCTCAGGTCTCTGCTCAGCCTGGTTCTTTGTCAGCTCAAGTCTCTGCTCAGCCAGGTTCTTTGTCAGCTCAGGTCACTGCTCAGCCAGGTTCTTTGTCAGCTCAGGTCACTGCTCAGCCAGGTTCTTTGTCAGCTCAGGTCTCTGCTCAGCCTGGTTCTTTGTCAGCTCAGGTCTCTGCTCAGCCTGGTTCTTTGTCAGCTCAGGTCTCTGCTCAGCCTGGTTCTTTGTCAGCTCAGGTCACTGCTCAGCCAGGTTCTTTGTCAGCTCAGGTCTCTGCTCCACACCTCACTGTGGACACAGCCACTCGTGTCCTATTTGCTGAAACTTTATTAAATCACGCCTAACCGGCCAATCAAAGCTTTGTGGCCGTGAGCCCCACGTATCCATATAGTACCCCACAATGCTCTGGTTTCCTTTTCACAAGTCTAGTATCTGCTTATGAGCCAGTTTTAGCAGCTCTCTTCAGAACACGTAGCTCGCAACTTAACGGTTCCATTTGGTGTGTGTTACTCCTTCACAGGAACTCTGCTAACTTCTGCTTCACTTTACCGATTTGAAGTTACTTCAGTTACCTGTTAGCAGCGTTTTGTCGTCAGCTAGCTACAGTTCCTGGAGCCTAGCCTGCATGCAATTAGTGCTGTTAGCTCGCTAGCTCCACTGCTTTAGCGTCCCGCTAATAGCCGGTTTCCACTAGTTTTAGCTACGTCTACAAGTGGTCTCTGGCTCTCCGTCGGTCCACACCATTCTGAGTTAGCTAGCTGAACTGCCAAGTGTCTTAACTAGCTAGTCGGTTTTTAGATGGCAACCTTTGGGCTAATCCATATTCGGTCTGCTTGGCTAAACTTGATTGGTACTGTTTCTTCACATGTGTTACCCCACCTTTGAGTAGAATCCTTTACATTCCCCTGTAAAAGATCAACCTAGCAGTACATTTTAATCTCGAGTGGCTTGGTTTACACACCGAGTCAGCACTTAGTATTAACACACACTTGGCTAGCAAGCTATCGTCTCTCGGGTGATAATAGCCAGCTATGTAGCGAGCATCCCTGTTATCTCTCCTTTCACTACCCTGAAAGTATTTAAGGCTGTCTATTTCTCACTCCCCTTGTAAATAAAGCTTTGTTTATGCTTACCTGACTTCCAGCTATCGTTACTCCGATAGTCTCCTGTTACTCCCATGTCTCGTCCGACTTCCCCATCGAAGAGCAGCGTGTGGTGTAGCTAGCTATCCTCCCCGGGAAGTTCTGTCTGTTTTCGTCCGTCCGGTCGAAAAGATGTCCTCGAGTGTACCGACCAAGCGGGGGAGAGAGCACCGTTCCCCTAGTTCAGCGCTTTAATAAAGAATTCCTGTCACTTCCAGGCTCGCAGGCCGAGTGTGATTCGTTCAGAATGTTCCCATTCAAAACAATCAACCTCTAGAATGTTCCCTCTAGAGGGCTAGCACACAGTCTGGGAAGGCCGGTACACGTTGTGGGACAGATGAGGATTATGCGCCTCGCTGGACTGAAGCATGCTGACGCCTAAAGTCCACCCCAACGCTTAAACCACACGACGGGGTCTGGGAAGAAGAGAAATTAGGGCTGTCGAATGATACAAATAATTAATTGTCATTTAATCGCAGGATTTTTCTGTAGTTAATCGAGATTAATGAAATAATAATAATAATATGCCATTTAGCAGACGCTTTTATCCAAAGCGACTTAGTCATGCGTGCATAAAATGTTTTTTTTTGTGTGTATGGGTGGTCCCGGGGATCGAACACACTATCCTGGCGTTACAAGCGCCGTGCTCTACCAGCTGAGCTACAGAGGACCACAATGTTTTTAATTGGCTCAAATTAGGCCCTAAAGAAATATTTTTTCATTTAAAAAAAGCAGTGCATTGAGTTACATGCATACTTTAACGGATAAAAATTAACACCCGCCAAATATAGGTGGATTTAGGTATGCCTATTTCACTAGCTACGTTGGCGGCTGATGAATTTGCAGTGCTCTACAGTGCGAGCATTACATTCACATTTGCGAATAAAAATAGTATTTCTGCTGTTTTAATAGCTGCTAATACTGACGTCTGTGTCCAGTGGGCTGCTTCCTGTTTAGCCAATGTTTGCAATGATGTTGAAAAAATAACCTTAAATCGCTATTGACTGCCTGTCTGTTTGATATGCTTAGTAGGCTACAGAGCCTATAGCTTGCCTAAATAGCTGCATGTAACGCTCCTTCTGAAAAAATAACATGAAATTGCTAGACAACCAGTTAGTCGTGCTTGTGTTTGCGATAGTTACAACAGACAAATAACTAAGTTTGTTCAAACTGTTTTGTGTACAAGCGGCAGTGGAGTGACTGAGCAGCAGCTGGAAGGAGGTAGGCTAGTGGATCCCTCGTGTGCAGAAGGAGGTAGGCTAGTGGATCCCTCGTGTGCAGAAGGAGGTAGGCTAGTGGATCCCTCGTGTGCAGAAGTCTCCGTCGTTTTTGCAACAGCAAGCCGGGTTTCAGAAAATCCAGAACCGCAGCCACTCTGTTGGTTGTAAAGGATGGAAACACCAAATAATCTCAGAAACAAAATGATCCCAATGTTTCAGTAGGTCTACTCCCTCTGATCAATGTTTCAGTAGACCTACTCTCTCTGATCAATGTTTCAGTAGGTCTACTCCCTCTGATCAATGTTTCAGTAGGTCTACTCCCTCTGATCAATGTTTCAGTAGGTCTACTCCCTCTGATCAATGTTTCAGTAGGTCTACTCCCTCTGATCAATGTTTCAGTAGGTCTACTCCCTCTGATCAATGTTTCAGTAGGCCTACTCTCTCTGATCAATGTTTCAGTAGGCCTACTCTCTCTGATCAATGTTTCAGTAGGTCTACTCACTCTGATCAATGTTTCAGTAGGCCTACTCCCTCTGATCAATGTTCTTGAAGTTTAACGCTCGCTCACTCGTGCACACACACACACACGAGTCCCGTCCTGGATTTACGTCACCTCATCAAGCGTCTGAGGGTCAGTGGACCTCAAGGAGTTTATCCTGCAGACACAAGATAACTGGGGTTCGCCTCCTAGGGCATAGCCTGCAGATATCTCACCTTTCCATTCGGTCTGTCTCTGACCACATGGGACATTCACAAAGTGTGCCAAAGCAGACCTAGCCCTCCCTACTGGAGAGAGGCTAAGGGAGAGAGGTTTAAGAGTCCTGACGTACAGTGCATTCAAAGTATTCAGACCACTTGACCTTGTCCACATTTTGTTATGTTACAGGCTTATTTTAAAATTGTCCCGAAGCCGCTCCTGCGTTGTCTTGGCCGTGTGCTTAGGGTCGTTGTCCTGTTGGAAGGTGAACCTTTGCCCAAGTCTGAGGTCCTGAGCGCTCTGGAGCAGGTTTTCATCAAGGATCTCTCTCTGCATGATGCTGCCACCACCATGCTTCACCGTAAGGATGGTGCCAGGTTTCCTTCAGACGTGACAATTGGCATTCAGGCGAAAGAACTCCTGGCAACTTCTCTCTCTGGCGAGAAATATCTTATTATGAAGGGAGCAGCTAACATCTGTCTCTCAGAGCAACACGTGGCAGGCAGACTAAACCCGGTGCGGATTTACCATCGCTGGGGAACTCCCTACCAGGGGAGTGGCGACTTCATTCCAAAGTAGTTGAGGAGGTGTGGGGGACGTTATGGCAGAGCTGCCGTCGATCTGTACGCATGTTCCTTGAGAGATCTATCGCCTGTTCCTTGAGAGATCACAACGTCTATAGTCCCGTGTAGCTCAGTTGGTAGATCATGGCGTTTGCAACGCCAGGGTTGTGGGTTCGTTTCCCACGGGGGACCAGTATGGGGGGAAAAATGAGAAAATGTATGCACTCACTAACTGTAAGTCGCTCTGGATAAGAGCGTCTGCTAAATGACTAAAATGTAAATGTCTCTCTAGGCGTAGACAGGCTGGCCCACTAGTGGTCAGACATGCTTCTTTACGCCTCCCTCGGGCCTGATTCCCCCCACTCTGAACAGAGTGAAAGCGAATGGTCTGTCTCTCATCCTGATATCCCAACCACGGCAATCTCAGGCTGCCATGTAGGACTAAAGTGAGACGACGATCGGAGAGACGACGATCGGAAAGAAGACGATCAGAGCTTTATTTAGGAGCGCACCGACGGCTCAGTTGCTCACCTTCATGAGCTCTCGGTTCATCCTTCATGAGCTCTCGGTTCATCCTTCATGAGCTCTCGGTTCATCCTTCACGAGCTCTCGGTTCATCCTTCACGAGCTCTCGGTTCATCCTTCATGCACTGTTTGCCTCTGACTACTCCAAGGTTACGATACGTCCTAACCCCGCGTTTGTTCCTTAAAGGAAAAATCCACTCAAATTATCTTTTTGCTATTTTATTCATTAGTCCACCCGTTGATAGTCCCAAAATGTTTTGCATGTCAGCAGTCACGTTTTCAAGATATTGGACTTTCAAGACGCAAAGTCACTTGCCCCATCATGATCATGATGATGAAGTGTTTGCATCATATGATTCGTTTTGCAGCATAATGGTAATGTGGCAAGTGATACTTTGCTTCTTGAAAGTCCAATATCTTGAAAACAGAGATTTGTGGGACGGCTAGTTGGGCTTCCCCTCATGTCTTTTTGAGGTTCTATTGTCTGCACTACGGTTGTGCCGAATAGTCGGACAAAACTAGTATCGTAACGGATATGGGCAATTTTCCTGATCCAAGTATTCCTTTGTAATGATCCGTGATTGCAAAAAGTGAGGCTTGTATTAGCCATTTTTGATTTCAAAAGCTCTTTCATAATAGTGACATGACAAACAATATACATACACTATATATACACTATATATACAGCAGTATGTGGACACCCCTTGAAATTAGTGGATTCGGCTATTTCAGCCATACCCGTTGCTGACAGGTGTATAAAATCGAGCACACAGCCATGCAATCTCCATAGACAAACATTGGCAGTAGAATGGCCTTACTGAAGAGCTCAGTGACTTTCAACGTGGCACCGTCATAGGATGCCACCTTTCCAACAAGTCAGTTCGTCACATTTCTGCCCTGCTAGAGCTGCCCCGGTCAACTGTAAGTGCTGTTATTGTGAAGTGGAAACATCTAGGAGCAACAACGGCTCAGCCGCGAAGTGGTAGGCCACACAAGCTCACAGAACGGGACCGCCGAGTGCTGAAGCGTGTAAAAATCGTCTGTCTTCAGTTGCAGCACTCACAGTTCCAAACTGGGAGCAACGTCAGCATAAGAACTGTCTGTCGGGAGCTTCATGAAATGGGTTTCCATGGCTGAGCAGCCACACACAAGCCTAAGATCACCATGTGCAATGCCAAGCGTCGGCTGGATTGGTGTAAAGCTCACCACCATTGGACTCTGGACCAGTGGAAACACGTTCTCTGGAGTGATGAATCACGCTTCACCATCTGGCAGTCCGACGGACGAATCTGGGTTTGGCGGATGCCAGGAGAACACTACCTGCCCGAATGCATAGTACCAACTGTGAAGTTTGGTGGAGGAGGAATAATGGTCTGGGGCTGTTTTTCATGGTTCGGGCTAGGCCCCTTAATTCCAGTGAAGGGAAATCTTAACGCTACAGCATACAATGACATTCTAGACGATTCTGTGCTTCCAACTTTGTGGCAACAGTTTGGGGAAGGCCATTTCCTGTTTCAGCATGACAATGCCCCTGTGCACAAAGCGAGGTCCATACAGAAATGGTTTGTTGAGATCGGTGTGGAAGAACTTGACTGGCCTGCACAGAGCCCTGACCTCAACCCCATCGAACACCTTTGGGATGAATTGGAACGTAGACTGTGAGCCAGGTCTAATCGCCCAACATCAGTGCCCGACCTCACTAATGCTCTTGTGGCTGAATGGAAGCAAGTCCCCGCAGCAATGTTCCAACATCTAGTGGAAAGCCTTCCCAGAAGAGTGGAGGCTGTTATAGCAGCAAAGGGGGGACCAACTCCATATTAATGCCGATGATTTTGGAATGAGATGTTGGACGAGCAGGTGTCCACATACTTTTGGTCATGTAGTTTATTTTAGACATGTTAGTGACATAACATATATTGGACCACAGTAAGCCACCATTTTCTGGTGGTCTCATCACTCGTCTAACTTCCCATGATGCTCCCCTGCAGGTGATGAGTTCAACCAATGGGGAGCTGAATACAGACGATCCAACGGCGGGCCACTCCAACGCCCCCATCACCGCCCCGGCCGAGGTGGAGGTGGCCGACGACACAAAGTAAGATGGACACCCCCCTGCCCCCTTCCTCCGTCCCCCTGCCCCCCCTTCCTCCGTCCCCCTTCCTCCGTCCCCCTTCCCCGGTCCCCCTTCCTCCGTCCCCCTTCCTCCATCCCCCTTCCTCCGTCTCCGGTCCCCCTTCCTCCGTCTCCCTGCTCCCTTCCTCCGTCCCCCTTCCTCCGTCCCCCTGCCCCCTTCCTCCGTCCCCCTTCCTCCGTCCCCCTTCCTCCGTCCCCCGTCCCTCTTCCTCCGTCCCCCTTCCTCCGTCCCCCTTCCTCCATCCCCCTTCCTCCGTCTCCGGTCCCCCTTCCTCCGTCTCCCTGCTCCCTTCCTCCGTCCCCCTTCCTCCGTCCCCCGTCCCTCGTCCCCCGTCCCTCTTCCTCCGTCCCTCTTCCTCCGTCCCCCTTCCTCCGTCCCCCTTCCTCCGTCCCCCTGCCCCCTTCCTCCGTCCCTGGTCCCCCTTCCTCCGTCCCTGGTCCCCCTTCCTCCGTCTCCCTGGTCCCCCTTCCTCCATCCCCCTGCCACCTTCCTCCGTCCCGGTCCCCCTTCCTCTGTCCCCCTTCCTCCGTCCCCGGTCCCCCTTCCTCCGTCTCCCTGCCCCCTTCCTCCGTCCCCGGTCCCCCTTGCTCCGTCCCCCTTCCTCCGTCCCCCTTCCTCCGTCCCCCTGCCCCCTTCCTCCGTCCCCGGTCCCCCTTCCTCCGTCCCCCTGCCACCTTCCTCCGTCCCCGGTCCCCCTTCCTCCGTCCCCCTGCCACCTTCCTCCGTCCCCGGTCCCCCTTCCTCCGTCCCCCTGCCACCTTCCTCCGTCCCCGGTCCCCCTTCCTCCGTCCCCCTGCCACCTTCCTCCGTCCCCGGCCCCCTTCCTCCGTCTCCCTGCCCCCTTCCTCCGTCCCCGGTCCCCCTTCCTCCGTCCCCCTTCCTCCGTCCCCCTGCCCCCTTCCTCTGTCCCCCTTCCTCCGTCTCCTTGCCCCCTTCCTCCGTCCCCGGTCCCCCTTCCTCCGTCCCCCTTCCTCCGTCCCCCTGCCCCCTTCCTCCGTCCCCCTGCCCCCTTCCTCCGTCCCCCTTCCTCCGTCCCCCTGCCCCCTTCCTCCGTCCCCCTTCCTCCGTCCCCCTGCCACCTTCCTCCGTCCCCGGTCCCCCTTCCTCCGTCCCCCTGCCACCTTCCTCCATCCTCCGTCCCCCTTCCTCCGTCCCCCTGCCCCCTTCCTCCGTCCCCCTTCCTCCGTCCCCCTGCCACCTTCCTCCATCCTCCGTCCCCCTTCCTCCGTCCCCCTGCCCTCTTCCCCAACACTCACTTTGCTAAGAGTAGGGATGGAAATAAGTTAGGTTTATTACTTTTCAGTGAAAATGTGCCCAACTAGCCGAAAGGCCAGTGAAATTTTGACTTTTCAAACATCGCATGGCACAGATTGCTGGCCAGTGCCCAAAATGTCCATCCCTGGCTAAGAGCCATATATTAGTCTGGAATGTCGATGAATAAACACGGCAAAAAGCACATACTGGGTTTCTGAGCCAGGCTGGCTATCTTGTTTGGCATGAAAATGTATTTAATTATTCAGTGAGTTACACCAAACATTAGGAACACCTTCCTAATGCACCCTGAGTTATACCAAACATTAGGAACACCTTCCTAATGCACCCTGAGTTATACCAAACATTAGGAACACCTTCCTAATGCACCCTGAGTTATACCAAACATTAGGAACACCTTCCTAATGCACCCTGAGTTATACCAAACATTAGGAACACCTTCCTAATATTGAGTTGCACCCCCTTTTGCCCTCAGATAATTCTCAAGGTGTCGAAAGCTTTCCACAGGGATGCTGGCCCAAGTTGACTCCAATGCTTCCCACAGTTGTGTGAAGTTGGCTGGACCTCCTTTGGGTGGGGGACCATTGCTGACACACACGGGAATCTGTTGAGCGTGAAAAACCCAGCAGCGTTGCAGTTCTTGACACAAACCGGTGCGCCAGGCACCTACTACCATACACCGTTCAAAGGCACTTAAATATTTTGTCTTGCCTATTCACCGTCTGAATGGCACACATTACACAATCCATGTCTCAATTGTCTCAAGGCTTAAAAAATCCTTCTTTAAACCTGTCTCCTCCCCTTCATCTACACTGATTGAAGTGGATTTAACAAGTGACATCAATAAGGGATCGTAGCTTTCACCTGGTCAGTCTGTCATGGAAAGAGCAGGTGTTCCTAATGTTTTGTATAGTCAGTGTCTGAGGACAAAGAATCTAATCCTGTTGTTGTTCCTTTGTTCTGTTTCAGGTGCTGCTGTTTCTTTAAGAGGAGGAAGAGGACAGGCCTCCAGAGACACTAGTGAGGAGGACAGGCCTCCAGAGACACTAGTGAGGAGGACAGGCCTCCAGAGACACTAGTGAAGGGGACAGGCCTCCAGAGACACTAGTGAGGGGGACAGGCCTCCAGAGACACTAGTGAAGAGGACAGGCCTCCAGAGACACTAGTGAAGAGGACAGGCCTCCAGAGACACTAGTGAAGAGGACAGGCCTCCAGAGACACTAGTGAAGAGGACAGGCCTCCAGAGACACTAGTGAAGAGGACAGGCCTCCAGAGACACTAGTGAAGAGGACAGGCCTCCAGAGACACTAGTGAAGAGGACAGGCCTCCAGAGACACTAGTGAAGAGGACAGGCCTCCAGAGACACTAGTGAAGAGGACAGGCCTCCAGAGACACTAGTGAGGAGGACAGGCCTCCAGAGACACTAGTGAAGAGGACAGGCCTCCAGAGACACTAGTGAAGAGGACAGGCCTCCAGAGACACTAGTGAAGAGGACAGGCCTCCAGAGACACTAGTGAAGAGGACAGGCCTCCAGAGACACTAGTGAAGAGGACAGGCCTCCAGAGACACTAGTGAAGAGGACAGGCCTCCAGAGACACTAGTGAAGAGGACAGGCCTCCAGAGACACTAGTGAGGAGGACAGGCCTCCAGAGACACTAGTGAGGAGGACAGGCCTCCAGAGACACTAGTGAAGAGGACAGGCCTCCAGAGACACTAGTGAGGAGGACAGGCCTCCAGAGACACTAGTGAAGAGGACAGGCCTCCAGAGACACTAGTGAAGAGGACAGGCCTCCAGAGACACTAGTGAAGAGGACAGGCCTCCAGAGACACTAGTGAAGAGGACAGGCCTCCAGAGACACTAGTGAAGAGGACAGGCCTCCAGAGACACTAGTGAAGAGGACAGGCCTCCAGAGACACTAGTGAAGAGGACAGGCCTCCAGTGAGGACAGGCCTCCAGAGACACTAGTGAAGAGGACAGGCTTCCAGTGAGGACAGGCCTCCAGAGACACTAGTGAAGAGGACAGGCTTCCAGTGAGGAGGACAGGCCTCCAGAGACACTAGTGAAGGGGACAGGCCTCCAGAGACACTAGTGAAGGGGACAGGCCTCCAGAGAGACTAGTGAAGAGGACAGGCCTCCAGAGAGACTAGTGAAGAGGACAGGCTTCCAGTGAGGACAGGCCTCCAGAGACACTAGTGAAGAGGACAGGCCTCCAGAGACACTAGTGAAGAGGACAGGCCTCCAGAGACACTAGTGAAGAGGACAGGCCTCCAGAGACACTAGTGAAGAGGACAGGCCTCCAGAGACACTAGTGAAGAGGACAGGCCTCCAGAGAGACTAGTGAAGAGGACAGGCCTCCAGAGAGACTAGTGAAGAGGACAGGCCTCCAGAGAGACTAGTGAAGAGGACAGACTTCCAGTGAGGAGGACAGGCCTCCAGAGACACTAGTGAAGAGGACAGGCCTCCAGAGAGACTAGTGAAGAGGACAGGCCTCCAGAGAGACTAGTGAAGAGACAGGCCTCCAGAGAGACTAGTGAAGAGGACAGGCCTCCAGAGACACTAGTGAAGAGGACAGGCTTCCAGTGAGGAGGACAGGCCTCCAGAGAGACTAGTGAGGAGGACAGGCCTCCAGAGACACTAGTGAAGAGGACAGGCCTCCAGAGACACTAGTGAAGAGGACAGGCCTCCAGAGACACTAGTGAAGAGGACAGGCCTCCAGAGACACTAGTGAAGAAGACAGGCCTCCAGAGACACTAGTGAAGAGGACAGGCCTCCAGAGACACTAGTGAAGAGGACAGGCCTCCAGAGACACTAGTGAAGAGGACAGGCCTCCAGAGACACTAGTGAAGAGGACAGGCCTCCAGAGAGACTAGTGAAGAGGACAGGCCTCCAGAGACACTAGTGAAGAGGACAGGCCTCCAGAGAGACTAGTGAAGAGGACAGGCCTCCAGAGAGACTAGTGAGGAGGACAGGCCTCCAGAGACACTAGTGAAGAGGACAGGCCTCCAGAGACACTAGTGAAGAGGACAGGCCTCCAGAGACACTAGTGAAGAGGACAGGCCTCCAGAGACACTAGTGAAGAGGACAGGCCTCCAGAGAGACTAGTGAGGAGGAGAGGAACAGCCTAGGGAACTGTTGGCACTGACTGACGGAGTGAGGAAAGCAATACTGAGCTGAGCTCTCTACACCCTCCTGTCTCTCTCTGCGTACAGTTTGAGCGCCCCCTGTTGACCCTCCTGCAGTACTACAACACAGACCGACGCCTGCTGTGATGACCTGCCTTGTGCGAGCGGGCGGACCGGACCGGCCAGAACCATGACTGTGTGTTTTTACCTGAGAGGATCAGAAGGAATAAATGTTTATATTTCTATGAAGATGGATGGATGGATAGATGGATGACTGGGTGAAAAGATGACCCCCATAACGGATGGATGGATGGATGGATGGATGGATGGATGGAGAGAGCCAGAAAAGACCTGAGATACATAAATAAGAAATTATTAAAGGACAAAGACTGTTGGGAACTGGTTGTATTCCTTATTAACGTGCTGAACTGGAGGACAGAGAAACAGACCACTGTAACACAACATGAAGAGTGATACATGCTCCATTTACAAAGTCATTTCTGATGTTGACAACTCCAGAATAACAGTGTGTCACAGACAGGAAATAAATACTGAAATGCACGTTCACCAGAATCAGAAAACATGGAAGAATAAAACACTGATTTTTTCCTTTTGTATTTTATAATGAAGTTTTGAAACCAACTCTGAGTTGAACAGTTTTACTTCCATATTGTTCTTATAGCATCTTCAGGAAACTTATTTTGAAAAGAGCAGTTAGTTTTCTTCCTTCCTGTGGGTGGGTGGTGACAATGGTGACGGACAGTGGCTGCTCAGGTACTGTGGAGGAGGAACATAAACTAATATTTAATCTCTTTAAAATTGCACTTTTGGAGAAGAAAATAAAAAAAGAACATGGAATTCTGGGATTAAAGTTGAACATGGACAAATAAAGCCAGATCTGGGATCATTTCTACATAATAATAATAATAATAATAATATGCCATTTAGCAGTTGAGCTACAGAGGACCACATAAAGCCAGATCTGGGATCATTTCTACATAATAATAATAATAATAATAATAATAATATGCCATTTAGCAGTTGAGCTACAGAGGACCACATAAAGCCAGATCTGGGATCATTTCTACATAATAATAATAATAATAATAATAATATGCCATTTAGCAGTTGAGCTACAGAGGACCACATAAAGCCAGATCTGGGATCATTTCTACATAATAATAATAATAATAATATGCCATTTAGCAGTTGAGCTACAGAGGACCACATAAAGCCAGATCTGGGGTCATTTCTACATAATAATAATAATAATAATATGCCATTTAGCAGTTGAGCTACAGAGGACCACATAAAGCCAGATCTGGGATCATTTCTACATAATAATAATAATAATAATAATATGCCATTTAGCAGTTGAGCTACAGAGGACCACATAAAGCCAGATCTGGGATCATTTCTACATAATAATAATAATAATAATAATATGCCATTTAGCAGTTGAGCTACAGAGGACCACATAAAGCCAGATCTGGGATCATTTCTACATAATAATAATAATAATAATAATAATAATAATATGCCATTTAGCAGTTGAGCTACAGAGGACCACATAAAGCCAGATCTGGGGTCATTTCTACATAATAATAATAATAATAATATGCCATTTAGCAGTTGAGCTACAGAGGACCACATAAAGCCAGATCTGGGATCATTTCTACATAATAATAATAATAATAATAATATGCCATTTAGCAGTTGAGCTACAGAGGACCACATAAAGCCAGATCTGGGATCATTTCTACATAATAATAATAATATGCCATTTAGCAGTTGAGCTACAGAGGACCACATAAAGCCAGATCTGGGATCATTTCTACATAATAATAATAATATTAATAATAATATGCCATTTAGCAGTTGAGCTACAGAGGACCACATAAAGCCAGATCTGGGATCATTTCTACATAATAATAATAATAATAATAATAATATGCCATTCAGAGGACCACATAAAGCCAGATCTGGGATCATTTCTACATAATAATAATAATAATAATAATATGCCATTTAGCAGTTGAGCTACAGAGGACCACATAAAGCCAGATCTGGGATCATTTCTACATAATAATAATAATAATAATATGCCATTTAGCAGTTGAGCTACAGAGGACCACATAAAGCCAGATCTGGGATCATTTCTACATAATAATAATAATAATAATATGCCATTTAGCAGTTGAGCTACAGAGGACCACATAAAGCCAGATCTGGGATCATTTCTACATAATAATAATAATAATAATAATATGCCATTTAGCAGTTGAGCTACAGAGGACCACATAAAGCCAGATCTGGGATCATTTCTACATAATAATAATAATAATAATATGCCATTTAGCAGTTGAGCTACAGAGGACCACATAAAGCCAGATCTGGGATCATTTCTACATAATAATAATAATAATATTAATAATAATATGCCATTTAGCAGTTGAGCTACAGAGGACCACATAAAGCCAGATCTAGGATCATTTCTACATAATAATAATAATAATAATAATAATAATAATATGCCATTTAGCAGTTGAGCTACAGAGGACCACATAAAGCCAGATCTGGGATCATTTCTACATAATAATAATAATATGCCATTTAGCAGTTGAGCTAAAGAGGACCACATAAAGCCAGATCTGGGATCATTTCTACATAATAATAATAATAATATGCCATTTAGCAGTTGAGCTAAAGATGACCACATAAAGCCAGATCTGGGATCATTTCTACATAATAATAATAATAATAATAATAATAATAATATGCCATTTAGCAGTTGAGCTACAGAGGACCACAAAGCCAGATCTGGGATCATTTCTACATAATAATAATAATAATATGCCATTTAGCAGTTGAGCTACAGAGGACCACATAAAGCCAGATCTGGGATCATTTCTACATAATAATAATAATAATAATAATATGCCATTTAGCAGTTGAGCTACAGAGGACCACATAAAGCCAGATCTGGGATCATTTCTACATAATAATAATAATAATATGCCATTTAGCAGTTGAGCTACAGAGGACCACATAAAGCCAGATCTGGGATCATTTCTACATAATAATAATAATAATAATAATATGCCATTTAGCAGTTGAGCTACAGAGGACCACATAAAGCCAGATCTGGGGTCATTTCTACATAATAATAATAATAATAATATGCCATTTAGCAGTTGAGCTACAGAGGACCACATAAAGCCAGATCTGGGATCATTTCTACATAATAATTATAATAATAATAATATGCCATTTAGCAGTTGAGCTACAGAGGACCACATAAAGCCAGATCTGGGATCATTTCTACATAATAATAATAATATGCCATTTAGCAGTTGAGCTACAGAGGACCACATAAAGCCAGATCTGGGATCATTTCTACATAATAATAATAATATTAATAATAATATGCCATTTAGCAGTTGAGCTACAGAGGACCACATAAAGCCAGATCTGGGATCATTTCTACATAATAATAATAATAATAATAATAATATGCCATTCAGAGGACCACATAAAGCCAGATCTGGGATCATTTCTACATAATAATAATAATAATAATAATAATAATATGCCATTTAGCAGTTGAGCTACAGAGGACCACATAAAGCCAGATCTGGGATCATTTCTACATAATAATAATAATAATAATATGCCATTTAGCAGTTGAGCTACAGAGGACCACATAAAGCCAGATCTGGGATCATTTCTACATAATAATAATAATAATAATAATATGCCATTTAGCAGTTGAGCTACAGAGGACCACATAAAGCCAGATCTGGGATCATTTCTACATAATAATAATAATAATAATAATAATATGCCATTTAGCAGTTGAGCTACAGAGGACCACATAAAGCCAGATCTGGGATCATTTCTACATAATAATAATAATATGCCATTTAGCAGTTGAGCTACAGAGGACCACATGAAGCCAGATCTGGGATCATTTCTACATAATAATAATAATAATATTAATAATAATATGCCATTTAGCAGTTGAGCTACAGAGGACCACATAAAGCCAGATCTAGGATCATTTCTACATAATAATAATAATATGCCATTTAGCAGTTGAGCTACAGAGGACCACATAAAGCCAGATCTGGGATCATTTCTACATAATAATAATAATAATAATATGCCATTTAGCAGTTGAGCTAAAGATGACCACATAAAGCCAGATCTGGGATCATTTCTACATAATAATAATAATAATAATAATAATAATATGCCATTTAGCAGTTGAGCTACAGAGGACCACAAAGCCAGATCTGGGATCATTTCTACATAATAATAATAATAATATGCCATTTAGCAGTTGAGCTACAGAGGACCACATAAAGCCAGATCTGGGATCATTTCTACATAATAATAATAATAATAATAATATGCCATTTAGCAGTTGAGCTACAGAGGACCACATAAAGCCAGATCTGGGATCATTTCTACATAATAATAATAATAATAATATGCCATTTAGCAGTTGAGCTACAGAGGACCACATAAAGCCAGATCTGGGATCATTTCTACATAATAATAATAATAATATGCCATTTAGCAGTTGAGCTACAGAGGACCACATAAAGCCAGATCTGGGATCATTTCTACATAATAATAATAATAATAATAATAATAATATGCCATTTAGCAGTTGAGCTACAGAGGACCACATAAAGCCAGATCTGGGATCATTTCTACATGATAATAATAATAATAATAATATGCCATTTAGCAGTTGAGCTACAGAGGACCACATAAAGCCAGATCTGGGATCATTTCTACATAATAATAATAATAATAATAATAATAATAATAATAATAATAATATGCCATTTAGCAGTTGAGCTACAGAGGACCACATAAAGCCAGATCTGGGATCATTTCTACATAATAATAATAATAATAATAATAATAATAATAATAATAATATGCCATTTAGCAGTTGAGCTACAGAGGACCACATAAAGCCAGATCTGGGATCATTTCTACATAATAATAATAATAATAATAATAATAATAATAATAATAATAATATGCCATTTAGCAGTTGAGCTACAGAGGACCACATAAAGCCAGATCTGGGATCATTTCTACATAATAATAATAATAATATGCCATTTAGCAGTTGAGCTACAGAGGACCACATAAAGCCAGATCTGGGATCATTTCTACATAATAATAATAATAATAATAATAATATGCCATTTAGCAGTTGAGCTACAGAGGACCACATAAAGCCAGATCTGGGATCATTTCTACATGATAATAATAATAATAATAATATGCCATTTAGCAGTTGAGCTACAGAGGACCACATAAAGCCAGATCTGGGATCATTTCTACATAATAATAATAATAATAATAATAATAATAATAATAATATGCCATTTAGCAGTTGAGCTACAGAGGACCACATAAAGCCAGATCTGGGATCATTTCTACATAATAATAATAATAATAATAATAATAATAATAATAATAATAATATGCCATTTAGCAGTTGAGCTACAGAGGACCACATAAAGCCAGTTCTGGGATCATTTCTACATAATAATAATAATAATAATAATAATAATAATATGCCATTTAGCAGTTGAGCTACAGAGGACCACATAAAGCCAGATCTGGGATCATTTCTACATAATAATAATAATAATAATAATATGCCATTTAGCAGTTGAGCTACAGAGGACCACATAAAGCCAGATCTGGGATCATTTCTACATAATAATAATAATAATAATAATATGCCATTTAGCAGTTGAGCTACAGAGGACCACATAAAGCCAGATCTGGGATCATTTCTACATAATAATAATAATAATAATAATAATAATAATAATAATAATAATATGCCATTTAGCAGTTGAGCTACAGAGGACCACATAAAGCCAGATCTGGGATCATTTCTACATAATAATAATAATAATAATAATATGCCATTTAGCAGTTGAGCTACAGAGGACCACATAAAGCCAGATCTGGGATCATTTCTACATAATAATAATAATAATATGCCATTTAGCAGTTGAGCTACAGAGGACCACATAAAGCCAGATCTGGGATCATTTCTACATAATAATAATAATAATAATATGCCATTTAGCAGTTGAGCTACAGAGGACCACATAAAGCCAGATCTGGGATCATTTCTACATAATAATAATAATATGCCATTTAGCAGTTGAGCTACAGAGGACCACATAAAGCCAGATCTGGGATCATTTCTACATAATAATAATAATAATATTAATAATAATATGCCATTTAGCAGTTGAGCTACAGAGGACCACATAAAGCCAGATCTAGGATCATTTCTACATAATAATAATAATAATAATAATAATATGCCATTTAGCAGTTGAGCTACAGAGGACCACATAAAGCCAGATCTGGGATCATTTCTACATAATAATAATGATATGCCATTTAGCAGTTGAGCTACAGAGGACCACATAAAGCCAGATCTGGGATCATTTCTACATAATAATAATAATAATATGCCATTTAGCAGTTGAGCTAAAGATGACCACATAAAGCCAGATCTGGGATCATTTCTACATAATAATAATAATAATAATAATAATAATAATATGCCATTTAGCAGTTGAGCTACAGAGGACCACAAAGCCAGATCTGGGATCATTTCTACATAATAATAATAATAATATGCCATTTAGCAGTTGAGCTACAGAGGACCACATAAAGCCAGATCTGGGATCATTTCTACATAATAATAATAATAATAATAATAATAATAATAATATGCCATTTAGCAGTTGAGCTACAGAGGACCACATAAAGCCAGATCTGGGATCATTTCTACATGATAATAATAATAATAATATGCCATTTAGCAGTTGAGCTACAGAGGACCACATAAAGCCAGATCTGGGATCATTTCTACATAATAATAATAATAAATATAATATGCCATTTAGCAGTTGAGCTACAGAGGACCACATAAAGCCAGATCTGGGATCATTTCTACATAATAATAATAATAATAATAATAATAATAATAATAATAATATGCCATTTAGCAGTTGAGCTACAGAGGACCACATAAAGCCAGATCTGGGATCATTTCTACATAATAATAATAATAATAATAATATGCCATTTAGCAGTTGAGCTACAGAGGACCACATAAAGCCAGATCTGGGATCATTTCTACATAATAATAATAATAATAATAATATGCCATTTAGCAGTTGAGCTACAGAGGACCACATAAAGCCAGATCTGGGATCATTTCTACATAATAATAATAATAATAATAATATGCCATTTAGCAGTTGAGCTACAGAGGACCACATAAAGCCAGATCTGGGATCATTTCTACATAATAATAATAATAATAATAATAATAATATGCCATTTAGCAGTTGAGCTACAGAGGACCACATAAAGCCAGATCTGGGATCATTTCTACATAATAATAATAATAATAATAATAATATGCCATTCAGAGGACCACATAAAGCCAGATCTGGGATCATTTCTACATAATAATAATAATAATAATAATAATAATATGCCATTTAGCAGTTGAGCTACAGAGGACCACATAAAGCCAGATCTGGGATCATTTCTACATAATAATAATAATAATAATAATAATAATAATAATAATAATAATAATATGCCATTTAGCAGTTGAGCTACAGAGGACCACATAAAGCCAGATCTGGGATCATTTCTACATAATAATAATAATAATAATAATATGCCATTTAGCAGTTGAGCTACAGAGGACCACATAAAGCCAGATCTGGGATCATTTCTACATAATAATAATAATAATATGCCATTTAGCAGTTGAGCTACAGAGGACCACATAAAGCCAGATCTGGGATCATTTCTACATAATAATAATAATAATAATATGCCATTTAGCAGTTGAGCTACAGAGGACCACATAAAGCCAGATCTGGGATCATTTCTACATAATAATAATAATATGCCATTTAGCAGTTGAGCTACAGAGGACCACATAAAGCCAGATCTGGGATCATTTCTACATAATAATAATAATAATATTAATAATAATATGCCATTTAGCAGTTGAGCTACAGAGGACCACATAAAGCCAGATCTAGGATCATTTCTACATAATAATAATAATAATAATAATAATATGCCATTTAGCAGTTGAGCTACAGAGGACCACATAAAGCCAGATCTGGGATCATTTCTACATAATAATAATGATATGCCATTTAGCAGTTGAGCTACAGAGGACCACATAAAGCCAGATCTGGGATCATTTCTACATAATAATAATAATAATATGCCATTTAGCAGTTGAGCTAAAGATGACCACATAAAGCCAGATCTGGGATCATTTCTACATAATAATAATAATAATAATAATAATAATAATATGCCATTTAGCAGTTGAGCTACAGAGGACCACAAAGCCAGATCTGGGATCATTTCTACATAATAATAATAATAATATGCCATTTAGCAGTTGAGCTACAGAGGACCACATAAAGCCAGATCTGGGATCATTTCTACATAATAATAATAATAATAATAATAATAATAATAATATGCCATTTAGCAGTTGAGCTACAGAGGACCACATAAAGCCAGATCTGGGATCATTTCTACATGATAATAATAATAATAATATGCCATTTAGCAGTTGAGCTACAGAGGACCACATAAAGCCAGATCTGGGATCATTTCTACATAATAATAATAATAAATATAATATGCCATTTAGCAGTTGAGCTACAGAGGACCACATAAAGCCAGATCTGGGATCATTTCTACATAATAATAATAATAATAATAATAATAATAATAATAATAATATGCCATTTAGCAGTTGAGCTACAGAGGACCACATAAAGCCAGATCTGGGATCATTTCTACATAATAATAATAATAATAATATGCCATTTAGCAGTTGAGCTACAGAGGACCACATAAAGCCAGATCTGGGATCATTTCTACATAATAATAATAATAATAATAATATGCCATTTAGCAGTTGAGCTACAGAGGACCACATAAAGCCAGATCTGGGATCATTTCTACATAATAATAATAATAATAATAATATGCCATTTAGCAGTTGAGCTACAGAGGACCACATAAAGCCAGATCTGGGATCATTTCTACATAATAATAATAATAATAATAATAATAATAATAATATGCCATTTAGCAGTTGAGCTACAGAGGACCACATAAAGCCAGATCTGGGATCATTTCTACATAATAATAATAATAATAATAATAATATGCCATTCAGAGGACCACATAAAGCCAGATCTGGGATCATTTCTACATAATAATAATAATAATAATAATAATATGCCATTTAGCAGTTGAGCTACAGAGGACCACATAAAGCCAGATCTGGGATCATTTCTACATAATAATAATAATAATAATAATAATAATAATAATATGCCATTCAGAGGACCACATAAAGCCAGATCTGGGATCATTTCTACATAATAATAATAATAATAATAATATGCCATTTAGCAGTTGAGCTACAGAGGACCACATAAAGCCAGATCTGGGATCATTTCTACATAATAATAATAATATTAATAATAATATGCCATTTAGCAGTTGAGCTACAGAGGACCACATAAAGCCAGATCTAGGATCATTTCTACATAATAATAATAATAATAATATGCCATTTAGCAGTTGAGCTACAGAGGACCACATAAAGCCAGATCTGGGATCATTTCTACATAATAATAATAATATGCCATTTAGCAGTTGAGCTACAGAGGACCACATAAAGCCAGATCTGGGATCATTTCTACATAATAATAATAATATGCCATTTAGCAGTTGAGCTACAGAGGACCACATAAAGCCAGATCTGGGATCATTTCTACATAATAATAATAATAATAATATGCCATTTAGCAGTTGAGCTACAGAGGACCACATAAAGCCAGATCTGGGATCATTTCTAAATAATAATAATAATAATAATAATAATAATAATATGCCATTTAGCAGTTGAGCTACAGAGGACCACATAAAGCCAGATCTGGGATCATTTCTACATAATAATAATAATATTAATAATAAAATGCCATTTAGCAGTTGAGCTACAGAGGACCACATAAAGCCAGATCTGGGATCATTTCTACATAATAATAATAATATTAATAATAAAATGCCATTTAGCAGTTGAGCTACAGAGGACCACATAAAGCCAGATCTAGGATCATTTCTACATAATAATAATAATAATAATATGCCATTTAGCAGTTGAGCTACAGAGGACCACATAAAGCCAGATCTGGGATCATTTCTACATAATAATAATAATATGCCATTTAGCAGTTGAGCTACAGAGGACCACATAAAGCCAGATCTGGGATCATTTCTACATAATAATAATAATAATATGCCATTTAGCAGTTGAGCTACAGAGGACCACATAAAGCCAGATCTGGGATCATTTCTACATAATAATAATAATAATAATAATAATAATAATAATAATAATATGCCATTTAGCAGTTGAGCTACAGAGGACCACAAAGCCAGATCTGGGATCATTTCTACATAATAATAATAATAATATGCCATTTAGCAGTTGAGCTACAGAGGACCACATAAAGCCAGATCTGGGATCATTTCTACATAATAATAACAATAATAATAATAATAATAATAATAATAATAATAATAATATGCCATTTAGCAGTTGAGCTACAGAGGACCACATAAAGCCAGATCTGGGATCATTTCTACATAATAATAATAATAATAATATGCCATTTAGCAGTTGAGCTACAGAGGACCACATAAAGCCAGATCTGGGATCATTTCTACATAATAATAATAATAATATGCCATTTAGCAGTTGAGCTACAGAGGACCACATAAAGCCAGATCTGGGATCATTTCTACATAATAATAATAATAATAATAATAATATGCCATTTAGCAGTTGAGCTACAGAGGACCACATAAAGCCAGATCTGGGATCATTTCTACATAATAATAATAATAATAATAATAATATGCCATTTAGCAGTTGAGCTACAGAGGACCACATAAAGCCAGATCTGGGATCATTTCTACATAATAATAATAATAAATATAATATGCCATTTAGCAGTTGAGCTACAGAGGACCACATAAAGCCAGATCTGGGATCATTTCTACATAATAATAATAATAATAATAATATGCCATTTAGCAGTTGAGCTACAGAGGACCACATAAAGCCAGATCTGGGATCATTTCTACATAATAATAATAATAATAATATGCCATTTAGCAGTTGAGCTACAGAGGACCACATAAAGCCAGATCTGGGATCATTTCTACATAATAATAATAATAATAATAATATGCCATTTAGCAGTTGAGCTACAGAGGACCACATAAAGCCAGATCTGGGATCATTTCTACATAATAATAATAATAATAATAATAATAATAATAATAATATGCCATTCAGAGGACCACATAAAGCCAGATCTGGGATCATTTCTACATAATAATAATAATAATATGCCATTTAGCAGTTGAGCTACAGAGGACCACATAAAGCCAGATCTGGGATCATTTCTACATAATAATAATAATAATAATATGCCATTTAGCAGTTGAGCTACAGAGGACCACATAAAGCCAGATCTGGGATCATTTCTACATAATAATAATAATAATAATAATAATAATATGCCATTTAGCAGTTGAGCTACAGAGGACCACATAAAGCTAGATCTGGGATCATTTCTACATAATAATAATAATAATAATAATATGCCATTTAGCAGTTGAGCTACAGAGGACCACATAAAGCCAGATCTGGGATCATTTCTACATAATAATAATAATAATATTGCCATTTAGCAGTTGAGCTACAGAGGACCACATAAAGCCAGATCTGGGATCATTTCTACATAATAATAATAATAATAATAATAATAATAATATGCCATTTAGCAGTGAGCTACAGAGGACCACATAAAGCCAGATCTGGGATCATTTCTACATAATAATAATAATAATAATAATAATAATATGCCATTTAGGCAGTTGAGCTACAGAGGACCACATAAAGCCAGATCTGGGATCATTTCTACATAATAATAATAATAATAATAATATGCCATTTAGCAGTTGAGCTACAGAGGACCACATAAAGCCAGATCTGGGATCATTTCTACATAATAATAATAATAATAATAATAATAATAATAATATGCCATTTAGCAGTTGAGCTACAGATGACCACATAAAGCCAGATCTGGGATCATTTCTACATAATAATAATAATAATAATAATAATAATATGCCATTTAGCAGTTGAGCTACAGAGGACCACATAAAGCCAGATCTGGGATCATTTCTACATAATAATAATAATAATAATAATAATATGCCATTTAGCAGTTGAGCTACAGAGGACCACATAAAGCCAGATCTGGGATCATTTCTACATAATAATAATAATAATAATAATAATAATAATAATGCCATTAATAATATGCATTCAGAGGACCACATAAAGCCAGATCTGGGATCATTTCTACATAATAATAATAATAATAATAATATGCCATTTAGCAGTTGAGCTACAGAGGACCACATAAAGCCAGATCTGGGATCATTTCTACATAATAATAATAATAATATGCCATTTAGCAGTTGAGCTACAGAGGACCACATAAAGCCAGATCTGGGATCATTTCTACATAATAATAATAATAATAATAATAATAATAATAATATGCCATTTAGCAGTTGAGCTACAGAGGACCACATAAAGCCAGATCTGGGATCATTTCTACATAATAATAATAATAATAATAATAATAATAATAATATTATATATTATAATATGCCATTTAGCAGTTGAGCTACAGAGGACCACATAAAGCCAGATCTGGGATCTATTTCTACATAATAATAATAATAATAATAATAATAATAATAATAATATGCCATTTAGCAGTTGAGCTACAGAGGACCACATAAAGCCAGATCTGGGATCATTTCTACATAATAATAATAATAATAATAATAATATGCCATTTAGCAGTTGAGCTACAGAGGACCACATAAAGCCAGATCTGGGATCATTTCTACATAATAATAATAATAATAATAATAATAATATGCCATTTAGCAGTTGAGCTACAGAGGACCACATAAAGCCAGATCTGGGATCATTTCTACATAATAATAATAATAATAATAATATGCCATTTAGCAGTTGAGCTACAGAGGACCACATAAAGCCAGATCTGGGATCATTTCTACATAATAATAATAATAATAATAATAATAATAATAATAATATAATAATAATATGCCATTCAGAGGACCACATAAAGCCAGATCTGGGATCATTTCTACATAATAATAATAATAATAATAATAATAATAATAATATTGCCATTTAGCAGTTGAGCTACAGAGGACCACATAAAGCCAGATCTGGGATCATTTCTACATAATAATAATAATAATAATAATAATAATAATAATAATATGCCATTTAGCAGTTGAGCTACAGAGGACCACATAAAGCCAGATCTGGGATCATTTCTACATAATAATAATAATAATAATAATATGCCATTTAGCAGTTGAGCTACAGAGGACCACATAAAGCCAGATCTGGGATCATTTCTACATAATAATATAATAATAATAATGCCATTTAGCAGTTGAGCTACAGAGGACCACATAAAGCCAGATCTGGGATCATTTCTACATAATAATAATAATAATAATAATAATAATAATAATAATAATATGCCATTTAGCAGTTGAGCTACAGAGGACCACATAAAGCCAGATCTGGGATCATTTCTACATAATAATAATAATAATAATAATAATAATAATAATAATAATAATTATAATGCCATTTAGCAGTTGAGCTACAGAGGACCACATAAAGCCAGATCTGGGATCATTTCTACATAATAATAATAATAATAATATAATAATAATAATAATATGCCATTTAGCAGTTGAGCTACAGAGGACCACATAAAGCCAGATCTGGATCATTTCTACATAATAATAATAATAATAATAATAATATGCCATTTAGCAGTTGAGCTACAGAGGACCACATAAAGCCAGATCTGGGATCATTTCTACATAATATAATAATAATAATAATATGCCATTTAGCAGTTGAGCTACAGAGGACCACATAAAGCCAGATCTGGGATCATTTCTACATAATAATAATAATAATAATAATAATAATAATAATAATAATAAAATTGCCATTACAGAGGACCACATAAAGCCAGATCTGGGATCATTTCTACATAATAATAATAATAATATATAATAATAATATGCCATTTAGCAGTTGAGCTACAGAGGACCACATAAAGCCAGATCTGGGATCATTTCTACATAATAATAATAATAATAATAATAATAATAATAATAATATAATATGCCATTTAGCAGTTGAGCTACAGAGGACCACATAAAGCAGATCTGGGATCATTTCTACATAATAATAATAATAATAATAATATGCCATTTAGCAGTTGAGCTACAGAGGACCACATAAAGCCAGATCTGGGATCATTCTACATAATAATAATAATAATAATAATATGCCATTTAGCAGTTGAGCTACAGAGGACCACATAAAGCCAGATCTGGGATCATTTCTACATAATAATAATAAATAATATGCCATTTAGCAGTTGAGCTACAGAGGACCACATAAAGCCAGATCTGGGATCATTTTACTACATAATAATAATAATAATATGCCATTTAGCAGTTGAGCTACAGAGGACCACATAAAGCCAGATCTGGATCATTTCTACATATAATAATATAATAATAATAACTAATAATAATAATAATAATAATATATATGCCATTTAGCAGTTGAGCTACAGAGGACCACATAAAGCCAGATCTGGGATCATTTCTACATAATAATAATAATAATAATAATAATAATAATAATATGCCATTTAGCAGTTGAGCTACAGAGGACCTACATAAAGCCAGATCTGGGATCATTTCTACATAATAATAATAATAATAATAATAATAATAATAATATGCCATTTAGCAGTTGAGCTACAGAGGACCACATAAAGCCAGATCTGGGATCATTCTACATAATAATAATAATAATAATAATAATATTGCCATTTAGCAGTTGAGCTACAGAGGACCACATAAAGCCAGATCTGGGATCATTTCTACATAATAATAATAATAATAATAATAATAATATAGCCATTTAGCAGTTGAGCTACAGAGGACCACATAAAGCCAGATCTGGGATCATTTCTACATAATAATAATAATAATAATATGCCATTTAGCAGTTGAGCTACAGAGGACCACATAAAGCCAGATCTGGGATCATTTCTACATAATAATAATAATAATATGCCATTTAGCAGTTGAGCTACAGAGGACCACATAAAGCCAGATCTGGGATCATTTCTACATAAATAATAATAAAATAATAATATGCCATTTAGCAGTTGAGCTACAGAGGACCACATAAAGCCAGATCTGGGATCATTTCTACATAATAATAAATAATAATATGCCATTTAGCAGTTGAGCTACAGAGGACCACATAAAGCCAGATCTGGGATCATTTCTACATAATAATAATAATAATAATATGCCATTTAGCAGTTGAGCTACAGAGGACCACATAAAGCCAGATCTGGGATCATTTCTACATAATAATAATAATAATAATAATAATAATATGCCATTTAGCAGTTGAGCTACAGAGGACCACATAAAGCCAGATCTGGATCATTTCTACATAATAATAATAATAATATGCCATTTAGCAGTTGAGCTACAGAGGACCACATAAAGCCAGATCTGGGATCATTTCTACATAATAATAATAATAATAATAATATGCCATTTAGCAGTTGAGCTACAGAGGACCACATAAAGCCAGATCTGGGATATTTCTACATAATAATAATAATAATAATAATAATATGCCATTTAGCAGTTGAGCTACAGAGGACCACATAAAGCCAGATCTGGGATCATTTCATAATATAATAATAATAATATAATAATAATAATAATATGCCATTTAGCAGTTGAGCTACAGAGGACCACATAAAGCCAGATCTGGGATCATTTCTACATAATAATAATAATAATAAATATGCCATTTAGCAGTTGAGCTACAGAGGACCACATAAAGCCAGATCTGGATCATTTCTACATAATAATAATAATAATATGCCATTTAGCAGTTGAGCTACAGAGGACCACATAAAGCCAGATCTGGGATCATTTCTACATAATAATAATATAATAATAATATGCCATTTAGCAGTTGAGCTACAGAGGACCACATAAAGCCAGATCTGGGGATCATTTCTACATAATAATAATAATATGCCATTTAGCAGTTGAGCTACAGAGGACCACATAAAGCCAGATCTGGGATCATTTCTACATAATAATAATAATAATAATAATAATATGCCATTTAGCAGTTGAGCTACAGAGGACCACATAAAGCCAGATCTGGGATCATTTCTACATAATAATAATAATAATAATAATAATAATAATATGCCATTTAGCAGTTGAGCTACAGAGGACCACATAAAGCCAGATCTGGGATCATTTTCTACATAATTAATAATAATAAAATAATATGCCATTTAGCAGTTGAGCTACAGAGGACACATAAAGCCAGATCTGGGATCATTTCTACATAATAATAATAATAATGCCATTTAGCAGTTGAGCTACAGAGGACCACATAAAGCCAGATCTGGGATCATTTCTACATAATAATAATAATAGTAATAATATGCCATTTAGCAGTTGAGCTACAGAGGACCACATAAAGCCAGATCTGGGATCATTTCTACATAATAATAATAATAATAATAATAATAATAATATAATAATAATAATAATATGCCATTTAGCAGTTGAGCTACAGAGGACCACATAAAGCCAGATCTGGGATCATTTCTACATAATAATAATAATATAATAATATGCCATTTAGCAGTTGAGCTACAGAGGACCACATAAAGCCAGATCTGGGATCATTTCTACATAATAATAATAATATGCCATTTAGCAGTTGAGCTACAGAGGACCACATAAAGCCAGATCTGGATCATTTCTACATAATAATAATAATAATAATATAATAATAATATGCCATTTAGCAGTTGAGCTACAGAGGACCACATAAAGCCAGATCTGGGATCATTTCTACATAATAATAATAATAATAATAATATGCCATTTAGCAGTTGAGCTACAGAGGACCACATAAAGCCAGATCTGGGATCATTTCTACATAATAATAATAATAGTAATAATATGCCATTTAGCAGTTGAGCTACAGAGGACCACATAAAGCCAGATCTGGGATCATTTCTACATAATAATAATAATAATAATAATAATAATAATATGCCATTTAGCAGTTGAGCTACAGAGGACCACATAAAGCCAGATCTGGATCATTTCTACATAATAATAATCATAATAATAATATGCCATTTAGCAGTTGAGCTACAGAGAGACCACATAAAGCCAGATCTGGATCATTTCTACATAAATAATAAATAATATGCCATTTAGCAGTTGAGCTACAGAGGACCACATAAAGCCAGATCTGGGATCATTTCTACATAATAATAATAATAATAATAATAATAATAATGCCATTTAGCAGTTGAGCTACAGAGGACCACATAAAGCCAGATCTGGGATCATTTCTACATAATAATAATAATAATAATAATAATAATATGCCATTTAGCAGTTGAGCTACAGAGGACCACATAAAGCCAGATCTGGGATCAATTTCTACATAATAATAATAATAATATGCCATTTAGCAGTTGAGCTACAGAGGACCACATAAAGCCAGATCTGGGATCATTTCTACATAATAATAATAATAATAATAATAATAATAGTGCCATTTAGCAGTTGAGCTACAGAGGACCACATAAAGCCAGATCTGGGATCATTTCTACATAATAATAATAATAATAATATGCCATTTTAGCAGTTGAGCTACAGAGGACCACATAAAGCCAGATCTGGGATCATTTCTACATAATAATAATAATAATAATAATAATAATAATATATAATAATAGCCATTCAGAGGACCACATAAAGCCAGATCTGGGATCATTTCTACATAATAATAATAATAATAATATGCCATTTAGCAGTTGAGCTACAGAGGACCACATAAAGCCAGATCTGGGATCATTTCTACTAATATAATAATAATAATAATAATAATAATAATAATATGCCATTTAGCAGTTGAGCTACAGAGGACCACATAAAGCCAGATCTGGGATCATTTCTACATAATAATAATAATAATTAATAATAATATGCCATTTAGCAGTTGAGCTACAGAGGACCACATAAAGCCAGATCTGGGATCATTTCTACATAATAATAATAATAATAATAAATATGCCATTTAGCAGTTGAGCTACAGAGGACACATAAAGCCAGATCTGGGATCATTTCTACATAATAATAATAATAATAATTATATGCCATTTAGCAGTTGAGCTACAGAGGACCACATAAAGCCAGATCTGGGATCATTTCTACATAATAATAATAATAATAATAATAATATGCCATTTAGCAGTTGAGCTACAGAGGACCACATAAAGCCAGATCTGGGATCATTTCTACATAATAATAATAATAATAATAATATGCCATTTAGCAGTTGAGCTACAGAGGACCACATAAAGCCAGATCTGGATCATTTCTACATAATAATAATAATAATAATAATAATAATAATAATATGCCATTTAGCAGTTGAGCTACAGAGGACCACATAAAGCCAGATCTGGGATCATTTCTACATAATAATAATAATAATAATAATTATAATATGCCATTTAGCAGTTGAGCTACAGAGGACCACATAAAGCCAGATCTGGGATCATTTCTACATAATAATAATAATAATAATAATAATAAGCCATTTAGCAGATTGAGCTACAGAGGACCACATAAAGCCAGATCTGGGATCATTTCTACATAATAATAATAATAATAATAATATGCCATTTAGCAGTTGAGCTACAGAGGACCACATAAAGCCAGATCTGGGATCATTTCTACATAATAATAATAATAATAATAATATGCCATTTAGCAGTTGAGCTACAGAGGACCACATAAAGCCAGATCTGGGATCATTTCTACATAATAATAATAATAATAAGATAAAATAATATGCCATTTAGCAGTTGAGAGTACAGAGGACCACATAAAGCCAGATCTGGGATCATTTCTACATAATAATAATATAATAATAATAATATGCCATTTAGCAGTTGAGCTACAGAGGACCACATAAAGCCAGATCTGGGATCATTTCTACATAATAATAATAATAAAATAATAATAATAATATGCCATTTAGCAGTTGAGCTACAGAGGACCACATAAAGCCAGATCTGGGATCATTTCTACATAATAATAATAATAATAATAATATGCCATTTAGCAGTTGAGCTACAGAGGACCACATAAAGCCAGATCTGGATCATTTCTACATAATAATAATAATAATAATAATATGCCATTTAGCAGTTGAGCTACAGAGGACCACATAAAGCCAGATCTGGATCATTTCTACATAATAATAATAAATAATAAATAAATATGCCATTTAGCAGTTGAGCTACAGAGGACCACATAAAGCCAGATCTGGATCATTTCTACATAATAATAATAATAATAATAATAATAATAATAATAATATGCCATTTAGCAGTTGAGCTACAGAGGACCACATAAAGCCCAGATCTGGGATCATTTCTACATAATAATAATAATAATAATAATATGCCATTTAGCAGTTGAGCTACAGAGGACCCACATAAAGCCAGATCTGGGATCATTTCTACATATAATAATAATAATAATATATGCCATTTAGCAGTTGAGCTACAGAGGACCACATAAAGCCAGATCTGGATCATTTCTACATAATAATAATAATAATAATAATAATATGCCATTTAGCAGTTGAGCTACAGAGGACACATACAGACGCAGTCGGATCTACATATAATAAGATTAATATAATAATAATAATATTATGCCATTTTAGCAGTTGAGCTACAGAGGACCACAATAAAGCCACGATCTGGGATCTATATTACATACTAATAATAATAATAATAATAATAATATGCCATTATAGCATGTTGAGCTACAGAGACGACACATAAAGCCAGATCTGGGATCATTACTACATAATAATAATAAATAATAATAATATGCCATTTAGCAGTTGAGCTATCAGAGGACCACATAAAGCCAGATCTGTGATCATTTCTACATAATAATGATTGGGAATAAAAAAAATTATAATATGCCATTTAAGCAGTTGAGCTACAGAGGACCTC